>NW_017728935.1:5711122-5713394 GCF_001723895.1 Crocodylus porosus | reverse complement strand
GCTCAGGCGGATCCGGCCCAGCCCGGCGGCGCTGGCAGCCGCCCCCGGGAGCCGCTATGGGAACGGGGCCTCGGGCTGCAGCCGCGGCCGGCGGAGTCTCCGCTCCCGCCGCCTCCGTCAGCTGCCGAAGGGAAGCGCGCCCGCGGCCCCTTGGCGCTCCGCGCGCGCCCCACGCGGGACCCCCGCGGCACAGGCGCGGTGCGCGGGGGCCCCGGGACGGGCGCGCAGCGCTAACACCGCCTTTCCGCGCGGGGTTTATTTCCTCGCGCCCGTTGCAAAGGCGCGGAAGACGAGATGATGTACAGCCCCCGAGGCACCGGGAGACTGCAACGTCTGCGCCGCGACTGCTCCGGTGCAACCGGACGCGCCGGCTTGTGTCCCAGTCGCGGTTCGCGGGGGCAGGCAGGAGCCGAGCTGCCGGCCCCCGCCCGCGGGGTTGCCGCGCAGGCCCCCCCGACGTGGCCATTAGCGCCCGGCAGCTCCGCTCCGCTCCGGGAAACGCTCCCGGAGAGCAGCGCCTCGGCTCCCCTTCACACCAGCCCCCCGCCCCGGCTGCCACGCTGCAGCGTGCGAGTCCACCTGGGACACTGTCCGGTCCGGGGAGCATTCCCGTCTGGCCGCAGCTAGCGCTGGCCCGACAGCAACGCATCCCGGGGCAAGGAAGAGCACGGCCGGCGGCGGCCGCGGCTTGCAGCACGGCCTGGGGCAGAGGCAGCACACACAGCAACCGGCCCCCGGCCGTGCCTCCGGGGAGAAGGAGCTTCCCCGGGCGGCGCCAGGCCCGGAGCCGGCCGAGCAGCGAAGGTCAGCGGGGCGGGTGTCCGGCCGGCCGTGTGCGGGCAAGGGAAAGCAGGGAAGCGCCGTGGGGGGCGCGGACTCACCCGGCCGTCTCCCGCCCCAGCCCTGGGCCGAGGCTTGTGGCACACCCCCGGGGCTGCGCGTGCCTGGCACTGGCGGGGACGACCATCCGCTGGGCAGCGCGTGCAGACGGGCACACGCGGCGGTGCCGAAACGCAGCCGGGCGCTGCGGGAAGCGGAGGAGCGGCGCCCGCGGCGGCACCGGGGCTCTGCCCGGCCTGGAGCCGCGCAGCTCCTCGGCCCGCTTCCCGACATGAGGGGGCCGCGAGTCCGTCGTTCCCGTGTGGGCATCACGGCTCGCCGTGCTGTTCCGGCGGGCTCGGAGGACCCCGCGTGGAGCCGGGCTGGGCCCACGAGCGCCCCGGGCACCCGCGAGGCTGCTCTCCCCCTCTGCCCAGAGGTGATTTTTCCTGGTTCAGAAAAGAGCCCAGCAGCGTCTGTCCCCACCCAGGCGCCGCGCCGCACCCGCACCCGCACCCGCACCCCCCGGCGGGGCCAGGCGCACACGTGCGCGAGCCGGGTGTTACGACTTGTGAGGGTGCTCGGGGCCCAGTGGGCCCAGGCGCTGCCAGCGCCCCGCCGGGGCTGCTTGCTGGCTGCAGTCCAGCTCCTGCCGCCATGCTGCAGGCTCCGGCTCCCAAGGCCGCGCCTTGTCCGGGCGTTTCCTCACCCCGGCCCCGGGGAGCTGCCTGGCAGCCTCCCTCCAGCTGCCGGGCCCGGGACGCGGCTTGCACCGGGTATGACCAACGAGTCACTAGCGCCGCTCAGTCCAAAGCCAAGTGCAAAGGGCTTTCATTTCCTCCGGGCCCTGGGGTCTGGTTTTCGTGCGTGACAAGGACAACCAGCCGCGGGCCTGGCAGCCAGGACCCCAAGTGCGAGAGCCGGAGCCGGAGTCCAGCCTGGCCCCGGAAGACCAAGTGGGTCAGCCTGGAGCAGGCCTCTCCGCCCCTGGCAGCTCCCTCCTGCACCGACCCTGGCCCGCGACTGCAGAAAGATGCAGCCCCCGAGCACGGCAGGTCCTGCCTGCTGCTTCTTTTTGGCCGCTGCAGGAGACGTTGCACAAAGAGAAGATGTGGATGTGGCCCGGATGCGGGGACCTGGACGGGTCTGAGTGCGGGAGGGCTCCCAGGGGGTCCCGGCGCTGCAGCGAGCGAGAAGCTCCGGAGACGGATGCAATCCCCAGCCCGCGTCCCCCGGCTGCCTCGGTCCCCGCGGGGCCAGCCCCGGACACGAGCTTGGCACCTCGCAGGATCCGGCCCCGCACTTGCTCAACGCAGCCGCGGCAGCACCCGAGACGCGCCGGGATCGCGCAGCGGCTGCAGCCCCGGGACGAGAAATCAAGGGACACTTCTCGTCCCGCCGCGCGCACCTGCCCGTGCGGGCCCGCAGCCCACCGCATCTGCGCGGGCGCCCC
>NW_017728935.1:5706151-5710220 GCF_001723895.1 Crocodylus porosus | reverse complement strand
CAGGGCGCAGGCCGGCGACATTTCGCGCCGGGAGATGGGAAAGTTGCTCGAATTTCATCAGAGCTGATATCCAGTCTTCAGCTCAAACCTCGAGGCGCTCGGGCTAATGATTCACCGTCGTTTCGCGGAGCGGAGGCCGGCCGGCCGGAGCAGGCCGCTGGGCTATTACAGCGCTCGCTCGCAAGAAGTCGTTTCTTCCGCTGCAGAGGGGGGCTGATTTGGCTCTTTAATTAACACCATTTGTGATGTGAGGAGCAGGGAGGGGAACAGCCGCCCTACAGCCTGCCCGGAGCCTGGGGACACCAAACACTCACGGTACAGGGCCACTGCACAGAGGCAGCCGGGCCAGGACCAGCGGCGCACAAGCCGCGCCGAGCCGCCCCGGCCCCACCTACCGCCGTGAAGAGACCCGGTGCCGGTCCCGAGCTCAGGGACCCGGACGGGGCACCGCGTCCCAGGCTTTCACGGGTGGCCCGGCTGGCTCCCCCCGCGGCTGCTGACTGCACGTGTCCCCATCGCAGCCCCACGCTCGCCCGGCCGCAGCCAGGGCCGGTGCAGGCCGTGTCTGAAGCCAGGCAGCCTGCGGGGGGAAGAGCCGCCTCCGCTCAGGCCAGCTGGGCCGGAGAGGGCGAGTGCCTCCGTGCTTGCAATTAACAGGATCATTGGACACGGCTCCAAAGGCTCCAGGCTGCTTCGGGAGCAAAGCTGCTCTGATCCTGCCCCTGGGCAGCACGGCTCTGCCACCTGCCCCTCGGACACGGCCTTTGTGTGCCGGTGCCACGGGCCCTCGGCGCACGGCGGGGACAGGCCCCGGGCAGAGGGTGGAAGGAGGCCTGAGCCCGCCCCAGCTCTGCCCACCCCGGCTGCGTCTCCACGGCGCTCAGCCCGTGGGCACCGCGGGCAGCACCCGGGCACAGCCCTGGCCCGTCCCGGCGCCAGCTCCGGCTCCGCGCTGCAGGACCCGGCCCGGGGGCAGAGCTCCCTCCCCGGCCGGGGCGGGCGGCTGGCCCGGGGCAGCGGGCGGAGCCCTGCACGGGACGGGCCCTCAGCCGGAGCAACCCTCGCCGCCCTCCGGATCCGGCCGCAGTCCTGTTGCTGGTCCTGAACCGGGCTCGGCTGGAGCGGCGCCGGGCTAACCACCTGCTGATGCGCTCTTGTGCGAGCAGGCCGGGCGCTGGGAGCCGGCCCTGGACGAGGGACCGCTCCCCAGTTCAGGGCCCGTGCGTCGCCAGGGCTGGTTGTTCAGAGGGAAACGCAGCGAGGCTGCCCAGCAGGGAGGCACCCGGGGCGCCCAGCGCTTTGCACAAGCCCCGGGGTGCAGCCGGCTGCCTCGCCCCAGGGACGCCTCCACGCGGCACCCGCGCCAGCCTCGCGCCTCTGGGGGACAAGAGCAGGCTGAGGGGGGTCTAGTGGCCTGTTACAAACTAGTCGGGGGGACCAGCAGGCACTGAGGGAGTCCCTGTTCCCCCGGGGAACCCCCAGGAGTGACCAGAAATAGCGGTCACAAGTCGGCAGAGGGTGGATTCAGGCTGGACATCATGAGGCGCCACTTCACGGTCAGGGCGGCTAGGATCTGGAACCAGCTTCCAAGACCAGTGGTGCTGGCTCCTACCCTGGGGGTCTTGAAGAGGAGGTTAGACCCCAGTACTCTGTCCTGCCGTGGCAGGGGGTCGGACTTGATGATCTGCTCAGGTCCCTTCCGACCCTAGAAACTATGAAACTATGGATCCAGAGAGATCGAGGCTCCTGGGCAGAGGAAAGCACTGGCAGAGCCAAGCCCAGCTCCCGCCGGCCCCTGCCTCCAGCCTCCCCATCCCCGAGCCCGGGAGCCGGGACAGGTGAGGGGGCAGGAGGCCCGGGGCCGTCAGTGCCTCTAGCCTGGCGCACGCTGCAGTTAGCGGACCCGCGACAGCCCGAGAGAAGGCAACGCGTCGCCGGCTCCCGGAGGCTGCAGGTCCCAGCGCAGGCCCCGTCCAGGCTCTCGGCCCGTGCTGGCCCCAGCCTTTGGTGCCACCTCCGTGACTCTGCTTTAGGGGCTGCTCCGACAAGGCTCGCTGTAAAAGCGCCTCTGAGCGGAGGCCGGGGGAAGCGCTGGGTAGGAGCAGGGCCAAGAGGCTCCACAGGCCTTTTACAGCCCCCAAGGGAAAAACTGGCAAGAAGCATCACAATGGAGCGCACCTAATCCTTGCGGCAGGACAAGCGCGCTTACTGCACGCTTGCACAGCGTCTCCCTTTGGCGGCAGGTGCTCTGGAGCTGCCACGCGGCTGGGCTTGGCCTGGGCCGTTGCGAGCCTCGGTGCCGGAGCCTGTGCAGCCCGGGGAGTGGGTGGGCCGCTGACGTGCAAGGGGGAAGCAAGACACGGGCACGAGGCCCTTCTGCGCGGTGACAACAGCGCTGGTGATTTATTACCCGGGAGCATCAGAGCACCAGTTGCAGCTGAGCGGTAGCACAACAGACGCAGGGAGTGAATCAACAGCTGCTCACACCTCATTAACAATGCTTCTGTTAAATAAGCGGCGGGGGCAGCCGTGCCATAACTGCTGACACCGGTGCCAGGGAGGGGCTGCACTCATGCAGTGCGGGCAGGCGCGGCTCCGCGGGGCAGCATGCTTTCGGCTGCCTGGAGCCACGTAAGGGGAGCCTCAGCAGATGTGAGGTTTCCCACCCCGGCAACCCCTTGGTCCTCACCGGGGGCTTCCTCACACACACCAGCCATGCGCAGCAGCCGCACCAGGAGCCCGCCAGCCAGGCGGGGGCACGAGGCGCAGTGACAAAGCCTGGCCCATGCCAGCCCCAAGGCTGGCGCGCCCAGCCCAGGCACCGGCCTGGCAGGGTGCGGCGAGGGGCACGACACGTGGCGCAGCGCCGGGGCCAGGGCAAGGCTCCGACTGTGAGGGCGGTGCCGGTAGGCAAGCAGGGGCAGGGGCACCGCATCTGCTACCAGCAAAGCCTCTCGTGGGACTCGGCCATGGCCTGAGCTTGCCCACTAGCACGGACACAGCAGCACGCTGCGCTCGCCGGCCCCCTCCGCTGCGCCGGTCCCGGCCCCGGCAGGTCACCGTCTCGTGCTGATGGCAGGTCACAGAGGTCTCCTAACAGGAGGCCCCAGAAAACCCTCTCTGGCAGGAGACGCACCCTGTGTCTGGGTCCAAGGAGGCAGCTCCCGGGGACAACTGTTCTTCTCCGGTGGTTTAGTACCTGCCGGGTGCTGGGGCTTAAAGCCCAGTTTCTGGAAATGGGAGACTCCTCCTGCGCTTGCTTCTGTGGCCATAGGTCTGAGGGCAGGCACGACTCAGGGGCACGCGAACCCCGAGCCTCTGGGCTTGGGCCTGCACGTCGGATGCCTTCCAAAAGACACTGGAAATGTCCTCCACCCCAACCTGGGGCTGCAGACGTTTGCCGGTCGCAGGGCCGCGTATGGATTTGGACTTGGCTTGGGACGTGAACTAATTCTTTAAAAAAAAAAAAGGTCTCTTCAGGTGGCGCCCGCACTTCTGTATGCTCCAGCTTTGCAGCCCAGCTCAGGCCGGGAGCGAGAAGCACTTTGTGTCGCCTGGTTTCTGCCACGCGTCTGCTACCAAGAGCCTTCGGGTCGCGCGGCCGGGAGGCTCCCGCTCCTCGGCCTGCCCTGCCCGCCGCAGGGCCCGGGCGGCAGCGGTGCGCGCCTCGCCGCGGGAGCCTGGCGCTGCCAAGGGCCAAAGGGGCCTGGCCACGGCCCAGCGACCCACCGCCTGCCTGAGGGACGGCGGGGCCGTGGCCAAGGGGGAACCGCCCAGTAACGCCGCCAAGGCCTGATCAAGAGGCCCGAGGCGCGGAGCCTGGCGCAGCGCAGCAGCCCTCGAGGGGCCCCCCGGGCCCCCCCCGTCCTCAGGGACGGCTGCGCCGGGGTCCGCCGGTTCCCCCGCTCCCGCCGCGTTCAACCGGTCACGAGCACCGGCTCGCTCAGGGAGACCAGCGAGCCCCCGAGACCGCTCCCGCCGGCCCCGCCCCGACGCCGGCAGGAGGCGGATGAGGAGTTGGCCGAGCCCAGCGCCCGCGGTCTCCTCGCTCCCTCCTGCCCCAGGGCCG
>NW_017728935.1:5666028-5705896 GCF_001723895.1 Crocodylus porosus | reverse complement strand
GGAGCCGGGCCGCGGGGGACAAGGAGCGCGGGGCGGATCCGGCCGCGGGCGCACAGCGGGGCCGGCCGGGACCGAAGCCCGTCGGGGCGCGGGCGCGATGCCCTCGACTCCAGGCCCCGCTGCGACCGGGAGCACGGGCCCGTGCCCTGGGCTCGTACCCGCCGCACCCGCCCAGCAGCCCCGCCAGGAGGGTCTCCCTCTTGCTGGTCGGAGCGCGGAAAGGGTCGGAGCCCCGCGCACCCCGGGGCAGCTGGAGGCAGCTGGCCACGGGGCTGGAGCTCGGCCGAGCGGAGGCAGGCCGGGCTGCTGGAAGCGACGGATCAGTCCAGCTCCCGAGGCAGCTCGGCCGCAGCAGGAGCAGATGGGCTGGCAAGGCCGGCGCTTTCGAGGACAGAGGGAAGACGGCTCCGTGCTGCTGCGCGCAGGGCTGCCATTGCCCCCTTGCCCGGCGCGGGGAGCGAGCTGCAGGAGCCGGCGCCTCCGCCCGCGGGAACGGGGACTGCGAGGGATGCAAGGACCCGGTCTGCGGGCACAAGGACTGGCAGCAGCGCTCGTCCAAACACACCCGAGCCGTCAGAAGCCCAGACGGGGCCGGGGCGCGAGCGTGGAAGTAGGCGCGCGGGGGCACCTTGGCCCGCAACACCGCAGCCCGCCCGCGCGGCCCCTCCGCGCTCTCGCCCCCCGCGTCCGTGCCCAGCAGGATGAAGGGCCGCTTGTGGCAGCGAGTAACTGAGAACCCCAAAGGTCAGCGCAACCCCGTCCCCTGTTTAAAACAAAGGTTACGAAAGCCAGAAGGGACAGCTGGTCACCGGGTCTGGCCCGGGGCGTGGTGCAGACGAGGAGGATCCCCACACCCCAGCCCTGTCCAGTCGCTGCTCCGGAAGGCGTGGCGTGGCGTGGCGTGGCGTGGCGTGGCGCTGGCGGTGAAGGAGCAGGTTGAGACGTGGGACCCAGCTCAGGGTTAACGCTGCACGATGGAAGATGAAGGTCAGGGCTGCCACCCCCGTTGAGGTCACGGGGGTAAGACACCAACCATGTCCTCGCTGGTGCCCGAGAGCGAAGGGGCTCCTGCTGCTCGCCCGTTGGGAGTGACCTCCAGCCCCAGAGGAACCACTTTTACAGCCGGACAACTTCCTTCCTCCCGCTCCCTGGAGCTCAACACTCCAGCGACCCGCTCCTACCGCTTCCCCCGTGTGCGACGGATGGATGGAGGGGGGGCCTCCGGCCACACGGGACAAGCCCCGGAGCGTACTCACGCTGTCCACGCAAGGCTAGCCTCATTTTTAAAAAGAACGAACCTGCTGAAGACAGAGCCAAAGAAAGGAACGTTTCTAGAAACGCTCAGAAGTGCTCCACTCAGATTTGCAAGAAAAACTCAAAGCAAAACTCTTCCCCTTTTTTTCCTAATTTAATAGAAATAACCAAAACAAAGTGGTTTTCAAACAATGCTTTAAACTGATCTAATACAACTTCTACACCACATTCCAGAGCATTTAACAAGAAATATTTACAGGCAGCTAATGTATTAAATAACCAAGAAAAGAAAAAAAAAAATCTTGCCTTTATTACACACCAGCAAAAAACACAGGAACGGAACAATTAGAAACTGTAACCTTGTTAAAAAAAGTTAAATATGATTATTCAGGTAATACAATACCACAGAAACTGCACTTTTTGAAGAATCATATTGAAGGATGAGCAAAGTTAACTATGTGCAAAAAAGTACCAGTTTAGTTACTGGAAGCAAGAAAGAACTGAAAAAAATGCTGTGAATTTAACCCTTCCATGAGTAGGTTTACATAGAAAATTAAAACAGGCTTTCAATTGCACAAATCGTTATAGGCTTATGTACACGTTTCATGGCGTCTTGAACTTGAGACATCGCTGCCCGCGCAGGCCACTAGCAGACATGCATTTTCTTTTCTTCTTTCGCTTTCTTTGAAATTTAGGTCACTCTCAAGGGAATGCTGCAACAAGTCAGACTTGTACAGTTCTCTTTAGTACCCTTGCTTGTACACACTCTATTAGCCTGAAAGAAAGCAGCCTTTCGCTGTAAAGAGCACTCAACAGAAAAGGGCAAAACTGCATTTTGCACATTGGATAGGTCAATTACAATACAGATATCCAAATTACCTGCAATTTTTAAAACTATTTTGATTCAGATACTGTTAAAGAAGCATATAAAGAAGACCCCCTTCAGCCAACGCAAGGAACTAAGATGGAAGAGTTACTGTACATGCATTTTCACAAAATAAAAGAAATCACCACCTCCAAAATTACAATGTACTGTATATGTTTAGTCTGAAATATGTCTATGTAAACTGTGGCATATAAATTTTTTTTTAAAAAAAGTACCTCCATTATTTACTCAAACGCCTACTTTTTAAAAAAATATGTTAACTTTCCCCAATTTTTAAAATAAAATGCCACACTATATTGTCAATAACTCCTGCACACTTTATTTTTAAAAGCTAGACTTGGTGATATGCATACAAACTTTCCTATAAAACCACTATCCAAAGGAAAGGACTCCTGTCATGCTAATAGGCAACAGACAAAGCAGTTTTATTGCTTTTTCCAAGGAAGAGAATAAGAAAAACAAGAAAAAAGCCTACATCCAGTACATCATACACGCAACTTTAAAACACTGTTGCCATCACTTAAGCTTAAGTAGGATCAGCTAAAACTAGGTTATACAACAGAAGGGTAAGGGTGGGTTAAATGTTAAAGATTTCTGTTAGTTCTAGTGGCTTGCAGAAATGTTTATAAAACATTTCACGGATCCAGTGTTGAGTATGCGGACACACAGTAAATGCCACAACTAGTCGTACTGGTGACATTTCACAAAAACAAGCTATCTACATGTAACAGAGCATTTCTATCTTTAAAAGTTAGGGGAACACCCTTTTTTTGGATAGGAACTCAGCCTCAGTAGAACAAGTTAGGCCACTTAATTCCAGGGCACAGTTAAGTAAGAGACCTGAACCTATTTAGCTGGTTAAAGTAACACTAATCACTAGTAATTACATGGCAGGATACCTGCTGAGGTAATCGAGAAGTCCACAATTAGCACACTGTACACTTTTCACTCCTGTTTCAAAGCGAGTTGCCTTTTACTTCTTTGGATTAACTTAAACGTCAGGACCATTTACAACAAAAGAGTGAGACAAGAACTTTTTTTTTTTTTTTTTTTAAACACAAGAGTTTCAAATCAAAGCATATAATTGCATCAAGCACCAGACTTAACTTCTTGCTATCACGCCGGGACATGGCAGCTGCGCAGAGAAACCATGCGACATGCCTGCCCTCTGCAACAAGGCTCCCCCCTGCCATACGGCACGTTTTCCATCCCAACATCCCTCAACTGTCATCAATTGCCAGCCAGAAGCTGCCGCAACCAACGCGTCATGCTACTGATACAAAAACAATTACTTTGCTATCGAGTAAAATAGATGCAACATGGCACAAAAGCTGTTTTGGCTGAGCAAACTGACCGGTTCCTACGATCGATTTACGTCCATGGTCTAAGGGGGAAAGCAGCACATCAATGTAGTTGAAACATCTTTTAGGATCCTGCTTGAATGCACCCTAGCTAACTATGAACAGCTACCGGATTATCAGATCTGGACTTCCGAAAGGGAACAACCAACCGAACAACAACAAAAATCCACTTGGACACACTAGTCTCACTCATTTCTTCGTACATAGATGTTAAGGAAAACGCTTCAGATTTCTTGCACGCGCCTCGAGATTTCACGTAAGTGGTAATCTTTATTGTATTCTGAAGACAAGAAAGGAAGTTTTCAGGGTAATGTGCAAGAAAAAAGCCTCCTCACCTGTAACCAGGATCACAGCTGGGGTTTCAGACTCACTAATGGAATAAAGGCTAGTTTACAAGTTTACAAAATGCCTCAACCAGAGTGAATTTCCTACCTGTTGCAGGGGAGCAGAATCAGCCTGGGCAGGACAAGTCTTTACATTTTAAAACAACATCTGCAGAAATTAGAGTGCTTACACGTGCCATAAAAACTAGCAAGCCCAACTGAAGAGAACTCAATCTTGTCCACTGTATTTTTAATAGTACAAATTCCGCTCAAATTGGCAAAGTTAAGAGAGAATCTAGAAATGCATGAACAGGTGACGAGTGTACAGTCATTAAATAATCCAATTTTACTTACAGATCAGAACTTCCCATTCACCCCACTCATGCTTCTCTAAGAACAGACACTGGCATGTTTTCAAATGAGCCATTCTTTTTGATTTGGATGCAAACTATTTATGATTAAAATTTACTGGACAAAATCCTTTGAAAAACATTACCACTTGAAAGTAAAGACAAAATCAAAATTCTGTTTGATCCTTTAAGTGCAATGTTTAAGGTAACCTAAGGAAGTGAGCCAAGCTGTAAGCACCTTCAATCCCTTTCTGTGGTTTAAGAAAGGATTTAGTCACATACTGTATGCACTCATGTTTGGACTGTATAAAAACAAAATTAACTCAAGTGATTTGCATAAATATTTCTTAAGAGCATCATTTGTTGATTCTATAGATTTTGTGCTAAAATATTTACCTCTATCATATGCTTAAGTCAAATCTTTCTTTATATGCTATGAATAGTTTCTCATGCTGAAAAGAAAAAAAAATGAAAAAAACCCCCAAAACCCTTGACAATTTGCCACATTCATGTTTCCTTCACACAAAATGTCATGGCAAATCTGCATTTTGGGCACCTTGATCTTGTTTCTTTACACAGGACTTTTTCATCTTGTTCCAAGAGAAGACTGTACGACTGTACAAGGCTGGAAATTCTACTTCTCGGTGCTAGTCCTTAAAGAGCAGGCCAGTAAGAGGAGGAAACTTAGCTGTCCAAAGTTTAACTACTTTGTCAAGAAGGCATCCCTACCCACAAATGCTGCAAACAAGGCAGTGCGCTGTGGAAAGGCATTGCAGAGATGCCCACTTCATACAGAGTTTGGCTGGGGACTGATCCGTTTTCAACATCTGACCAGAAGCCGCTCTATTTCAAATTGTGGTCTGTGCAAGTAACTCCATGTCACGGAGGGTAAGTAACCCAGTCCCAACAGGTTTCTTCCAATCTTTCTAGACATTTCACTCATAAGCTGCTTCCGAAGAAAGTTTTGAGTAGTTCTCTAATAAAAATAAGATAGAACCTCCATATGAATGCAATGTTAGAAACAGCATATATTACAAATCTGTTCTTGATAGGAACAATTAGTAAGAATACACATTAGCTTAAAAACAGCTCAACAAATGTTGCTGATCTGCAGGAATTTTCAATCCACTATTTACAAATAAGACAAAGTGAATACAGGAAATTTTACACATTTGGTAGTCAACAGGTTATTGTTTGCCAATAGTGGTCTCTCAGAAACTGATATTTAGGAAGACTGGAAAACCACCAGTTATTACCTTCTCAGTCTAAATTTGTAAGTACAGAAATCTAGGTAACAAATATTGAATACATTCTGCCTCTCAGGGGGATTAGGAAGAGACAAAAAATCCTATGAATTCCAAAAAAGACGTACGTGTACATGTTCCATACACTGGACTCCATTAATACTTATAAATGGACCCTACCGAGAAGCAATTGTTACAGCCAGACCTAGTCCTGTACGTATTAAGAATTCACACTGCTGCACTTGCCAAGTCAGAACGGTTTAATGATCATTTGTGAGGTTTCTGTACATAAAATGCTGGAAAGAAGGTGTACTCTAGATATCTGGATCAACACAGAAGGTCAGTTACTCACAATACCATTTAAATGAGAAGTTGATCAAATAAATGATCTAATTCGCACTCCATTTCACACAAGGGGGGATTGCTAGCCACACTTCTTACAGTTTAGACTGCAGTCCAGCGTGAGAGTAACCATATTGGTCCAGTCTTGCAGAACATGTATTAAGCAGTGCAACAGTCCACTTATCTGTACCAGGAGTGCCTTATCAAGTCTGCATCTTTCTCAACATTCACGCACCTCTATCTGTGAGAACAGGCCAAGAGAGAATCATCATCAGGAAAAGAAAAGGAAATTCCAAGTAATCCAAAAACCAAAAACAAAATCCCCCAAAAATACAATACAGGTTTTCCCCATTTTGACAAGAATGCTTTTCTGTACAAATGTTGCTTTGTAATCTAATACTGTCTAAAAGCTATCAGCTTCTTCAAGACGGCCACTGTAGGCATGATATTATTCCGGGAACACTTAAATAACAGTTTTTACAATAAGTTTAGGTCCATATTATCAGATTACTTTATATGCACTGGTCTCTCATCTGATTTTAGACGTTTTCTACGTGGCTGTATAAAATCTTCATCGGAGTCCTCAGTTATTTCACCATCGTCCTCTTCCTGTTCAAACTCAGGCAAAGGTTGGAAGGTCCTGTCTGGGTAGATCTCTGTAAGTTTATCTTCAAAGTACAATGCAACTGCCTTCCCTGCCTGTGCTACTTCTGAATCAGCCTGCAAATAAAGAACAGGAATATTCACCTGTTGGTAACGCATGTCCCTTCACCAAGTGTGCATGGTCTGAAACGCTTACCTTCAAATTAATCTCTTGTGTTTCTGCATAAACTTGAACAACTTTCATCATCTAAAAAGGACACCAGAGTCAAAAAAAATGAAATTATAATCCTTTCTAAAGTTATGCGATTGCACAGGGTTGGATGACTGAAGTCAGCCATCACAGGAAAAACAGATCGTTATGACCAGATTGGTTTAGCTCTCAAATTCAACAAAGAGAGGCCACCCGCTTTACGAGGCTGTTTCAAAACCTACAGCACGTGGACTTTGGGCAATATAGGAGGCTTTGATACAGTAAATGGCTACCAGTTACATTAAAGCAAATGATTCTCACCACAGGTTTTTCTTTACCAAAACTCAGTTGCCCAGAATAGTATCATGGAAAGCCAACGCTATTTCAGTTGTAACAGAAGAGCTCCTGCGCAAGTTCTTTTCTACAAAAGAAACGGGCATTCTTGCCTCTTCCATTCCCCACTTCCAATCACCTCCATGTGACAGACAGACACGGGAACCAGACCTGGTCCTACAACCTGAGCAATCAGACCCTGTGAGCTTGCGATGTTAGAGTCAGCACTTAAGAGTGTGAGGAGTCAGGTCTGAAGAGTCCTTTTAAAAAGTACGTGTTTCCCAGATCCGCCTCCTATTCTCGACATGCACGCAACACCTCTAAGAGCAGCAGCGTTGCTTCCAAAGTGGACGCTTCACTTACTCCCTCGATTGAGAGACTTGGAGAGCTGCTCTCCCTCCACATTCCCCATTGACCTCTCTACCTGACACAGGGATATGACAAGTCATGAGCTCAGAACAACCAAGTGCACAGCTGCCTCATTTGGCAAGTTATTTTCAGATTTTACTGAGACCATACCTTACGTGAGGCAGAGCTGAGACTTAACAAGCAGGCTTGTGGTTGCCCCAAGCCGCCACTCTAGGCAGGACAGAAATTCTTTCTGAACAGTGTCAGAAAATGTGAAGTTACACACTGAAAATAATTATCCCCCTCCCTACAGCCCATTCTCCAGGACTTTAGGTTGTATTGTGTGAGAAGCCTCAGAGATGATGATTTCTCTTCCCAGGGTTAATTCCCTTATTCCAGCAGTTTATGGGTGAGGAACGTGAGACAGCCTACATTTCCCTTCTCTTTGCTCTATTCAGTTACTGCTGCCACCCTTTTCACCAGCTTAACTCATGCACATTGCGCACATTTGTGAGGCAGACGAGTACTTCAGTAGTTGGCAAGCAGAAGTCACGCTGCACCATGTGCATTTAGCTACACTCACAAGGAAGATCTTACATTTTATGGGTTGCCCATCTCAGGCCCATTTTTGGGGTAAACTAACCTGAGAAAGTGAGGGGCTGCTGGGTCTTGCTGCAGAAAGGCTTCTTAGGCTCCGTTTAGAAATTAAAACCTCATTTTAATTGAGCAAGAGCTAGAATCAGGAGGAATGGTCTCTGCAGAAGCTTTTTTCCTTAACAAAGTTTGCGGCATAATATTTGATGAGCACTGATCAGTGGCAGTCTGCTTTGCTATCATCTGTGAGATTTGGAGGAATGCCCGATTAACCCTGCACTTCTGAGGCACGGCTGCAATCCATCGGAGATGGGCCAGCCACGAGGTCACGCTGCTTCTTGGTGCAGAATCCCAATTTAAGAGCAGCTATTGCCAAGCCAACTGCTGCCTGCAAACCTTGGTACAACTCTTGCCTTCAGT
Organism: Crocodylus porosus; assembly: GCF_001723895.1. Lineage (NCBI taxonomy): Eukaryota > Metazoa > Chordata > Crocodylia > Crocodylidae > Crocodylus > Crocodylus porosus. Next base: position 5,697,648 of record NW_017728935.1, on the reverse strand, counting down.
GCACCGTGTAACCCTCTCAGCCAACATGAAAGGAAGGCCTGCACTCGGGCTGTATGTACTTGCAAAGGGTCCAACTCTTCAGGTGTTCCACACGCAGCACTTCTGGTCTGCAAGCAGGAGCTGTGTGGAGCAGCTGCAGAATCAGCCCTACATCAACCTTAACTGCTCTAGAGATTGGAAGCGAACATACTTCGTTAAACCTTTCACAGTTCTTGAAGATCAGCCGGACATCTGCCACAAAATCCTCGGGAGTCTGGTAGTGTTGGGAATGTTTCTTCTGCAGCTTCTTTTTCACCGTTGATAAATCCATTGGTTTCTTTATAATTTTATAGTAGTTTGGTATCTGCAATGAAAGAGTGCATCTGATCACAAGCCGCCCGAAACGGCTGCTACGCAATTCTTTTGTTCATAGAAGCAGCATACTCCATCCACTTAAGGTCAGCAACCATCCAACCCCGTTAGAGCACATGCACACTGTGTATATGGGAAAACCACGACTGCGTGGGGAAGGTTAACACCACAACAACATAATAATCTAGTTAATAATACAACATACTGGATGCTGGAAAGCAACTTGTGTATAAAGATCAAAGGTGCAGTATCACTGTCTTCGAGAACCATTAAATGTGACTTCTCTCACATCTCTTGGAAGTCAAAATTTTTGTTCTATCCACATGGCTACCAATGGGTTGTTTTTTTTAAAGCCTTCTGCTAAATACAAATGATAAAATATTTGCATTTTATCAGATACCCCAAAACTTTTGCAGCCCACTCAAATATTGCTATTTGAAAACGTTTTAGAACAAACACGTTTAACAATTCAAAGCACCATTCTAAGTTGGACCAGTGACATTTTCGGATTGGTTTTACTCCAACAGCGTCTTGCCGATGAACGTGAAGAACAAACAACTTATTCCCAACACAGAAACCTGTTAAGACTTTGGTCCCTTGGAGACATCATCTGCATTTTAGTTTTATTTAATTTCCCCCCGCCCCATCATCACGCAGCAGGAAACTCACCGAGGCGGGGACTGGCTCTTGGAATTCAATGCTCAGCTCATGGCAATATAAGTAAAGCAGGAGACGTTCACATTTCTTGTGAAAACAAACAAACAAACCAGAAATCTTAAAATTAATACCCTACATTTAACTTCAGTCAAAGAGTCTGTACTTAAATAGGTTCCTATTACACCGTCTCACTAGAAGAAAATGAAACCTTGAGCCTAGATTTTACTTTTCATTCATTTTCAAAGATATGGAAAGTATCCATTGTGAAGGGAACAACAGATTTACTTCAGGTAGCCCAATGTTAAAACCTTGTTACTCCTGCCTTCCTTGCTTTCCTTTTCCCAGAGGGGACAGAGCTGGGCTAACCAACCAAATGCTGCAAAAAACCATTAAATGAAGGCAGCCAGCCCAGGAAGGGCAATTGGGCAGCGGTCAGTGACACTGTTATGCTCGTCAGCCTGTTGCAGGCGACTGGTTGTACTGTGCCATCAGACAACATGCAAGGGTTTGCCTACTTTTTCCACACGTGGTTGGAATGAAACAATCTGAAAATCCATTCAAACGACTGCTTTTTATCATTTCCCCCCATCACAAACATTTTACGCTTTCAACTGGGTAACAGCCTCCTTGAAGGAATTCCATTTAGTAAGTAATAGGCTGCAGGCAATCTGACTGCTTACATTAAACAATATGCATAGCTGGACCTTTCCAATATGCTCTTAAATAACAAACAGCACCTCTCATCACACGTTTAAGAAATTCAACTTGCATAAAGCAACTAACTGCATCAGGAAAGTTAAACCTTTTAGGAAGGTTAAACCCACGAGAGCTCCTCATTAGAACCACTTCTGAGATTAACGTTAAAACATGCAGTGTGTTTTTACAAAGAAATTTTTGCTTGTTGGGTAAAGTACAGGTATAGTGTGGGGATGACAATGAGCAATCGGTTAACAAGCCCAATATGACACTTCTTAGACTCTGATGCATGCAGTCTTTAACACATACCCTTTGGTCCACCGGACTTAAGCCTTGTGCTGTTTTCCCCTTCTTACTATGCTGCAAATTGTCACAATCATATTCTACTTCAGGTTTGCTTAGATCTCTGCAGAACGTACATATCCACTCCCCACTAAATAAGAAGAGACACAATTAGTTCAGGAATCCAGAGACAAGGTCTACAAGGACAAGGTGACCACCTGGCTATTTCTATAGCTTCTTTACCTCCCCAGAGTCACCGTGTAGAATATTAAAGGCTCCTGTAACATAACGCAGTATAGTACTGTTTATCAAACTCGTATTCCTGTACCCTGCGCGTGCCTTCAGCGTCAGTGAAAAAATAACAACAGCATACAGGGAACACACATGCACGAATGGGCCAGTGAACATGTTGGATGTTTTCATGCTACTCGTGAGCACTGGGGCTCCAGGGCCACTCATACTGTTGAGCAGCCTACAAAGACATTTTTTGGAATGGAAAGTTGATTTGATTTCTGGTACCTGGGGAAGCTGAGAAGTGTCGGTACGTGACAAGTGAGGTGAAACACTTTTGGGCACTTTTCGCAACATAAGAGATCCCCTCCATTTTGGCATACAGCACACCAATCTTCATTTGGATCATCCTCCTTGTTGTTGCCTTCTCCCACTCGTGCTGATCGATGCATTAGACTTCTTACTGGAGACTTCCCGTTTACCAAACTGTGCCCAGATTGCTTGCAGCTTTCACTTAAATCTGCTGGCTCAGCTTTTACATGATTTTCAAGACTCCCCAAAGCTTCCAACTCGCTTTCCAGATGCAAGTTTGCAGACAGAGGTGGTGTCAAGCTGCTCTCGGGACTGCTAAGCTGGAATAAAAGCAGCACATGATAATTTGCAAAGGGTTCAGTCTACAAATTCATCTTTCCTCGCATATTGGGGATCAGAAGCCATTTGGTTGCTTACTAGCACTGCAGACTAAGAATGCTGGTAAATCCTTGCTGGACACTGGAGTTACACACTAGAAAGAGAATCACTATTCTATAAAAGTCTAGCCTCTTAAAGGGATGGCTCAAGCTAACGATAAATTCTACAGAAAACACACCTGTTACTTCGCTATTCTCAGGCTGACCTTTAAGGAAAGGCTTTGGATAACAAGTTCCCTCAACCCACTCCCAGTACACAACCCCATCAAGACATCAACCAGGAGTTAAAAAACCTTGCAACATTGTCTTTGGTGGCTTCTCAGCATCCTTGCATTAGTGCTGTGATGAGCTCATTCTGGTAAATCAGTTTACGCATTTGGGAGATTCAGACTTTTTCCATGAGGCATTGCAGTGGACTTGGATGAATGTTTGTGACTATTAGATTAACGCGAAAGTCTAAGATCGAGCTATTTAAAGCTTTTATTAGCTAGAGCTAAAAACAGGGAACATACTAAAATGCTAATGGTAGTTTTACTGAATGACTGAAGAAAGCGCTAGTTGGCAGACTCCAGCCTGCATCTTGTGGACCACATCAGATTCAGCACATGAACCAAAGGGCAGGATCAACTCCTAAGCAGGGCCAACTAGAGATTAAGTTCCAACTCATTTCTGCTGTGCCACTTCCAAGGCACTGTTACCCAAGAGCAACACCTGCCAAGAGAGGATGGCATCTCGCACGTTTAGATCAAATCTAGTCCAACTCAGCCCAAGACAAAAGAGGAAGCACCTGTCTGACAGCACATAGCAAACAAGTGGCAATCCCAGTCCTGTTGCCCCTGGACTGGTATTCACATCATTAAACCTTATCATTACCACCGCTGGCAAGATACTGGCAGGCCCTGTTCTCTCGGGACCCGTGCCACACAGAACAGAGCTCAGGCGCAGTACCGGGGAGCAGGATGTGGGGGCCGGCTTGCCTTTCACTTGCTAAAAGGCTCTGTTTCCTAGGCACCATGTATTTCTGCTTTCCTGGTTCTCAAAGGTGCAGTAACATGCAATTTCACACAACAACTTTACCATGCATGCGCTCCTTCTGCCATCCTCTGTTTTTTCTTGCTTCACTGCTCCTGAGAAACTACATATCTCTTCCTCTGTCCCAGGCTCCTGCTTGACTTTCACTTGGTCAGACTTGAAATTAATGCCCGTCTTCTCAGCAGTTCTGCCTGATGAACCACAGCTAGAAAAAGCAGCATGTAAGTGTATGGAAAGCTCAAGTGCACTTCAAAAATTAAAACAAAACAAACAACACCCCCTTAAGCCTCACTGAAAATGTCTGCTTAAAAGCCGTGCCTATAATTTACAACAAAAAAAACACATGTGATGGGTTAAGACATGAATTTGCTATATGGTATTACTCTTCAAATAAGAGGTCACAGTTATAACAGTGATTGGTTAAAGACTTTTGAAGTCTCTATTTGTTCTTGACATTTGATTTTTTAGCCACGTTATTAACTAGTAATGTACTCACCTCCCCCTGCTGCCTGTGCTAGAGGTGCTAGGTGGCCTCACTGGCGTGTGGGAATTGGATAAACCTGAAAAAAAAGCATTTCTGTGAAAAGCGGATTCTGTGTAAGGTGTTAATATTTACACGGAGCACCGCCAACAATAATTACGCTAACGGTGGCCCGATAGTTCACGCAAATCAGCAACCCTTCCGTCACTTGGCTCAAGCACAAAGTTTGACCCAATACTGACATTTTAATGGCAGTTTGTCAGTTGCCTTTCAATTCACAATCTCAGTATTTACTTACAAAGATGGCCACGCTTTTGACCTAAAAATGTCTCTATTTTTTTTTAAATAACAAGCTAGTACAAAGGCAGACCTGTTGTACAGATTTCATATAAACTCAAAGATAGAGACAATAAATGAGAAAAATGTTACATGGGTTAAGAGGCCTGCTAGGGTGCCGAAAGAACTGTTTCATGGGTATGTGTAAATCAAGCCTATACAGACTGACTAATACCAATAACCTAAACATTTACATCCCAAGAAGGGAGAGGAAAATCATTTTAAAACTATGTTGGGGAAATCGCTTGCCAATTATTTTCAACACACAGCCCCCTCCCATCCTCTCTCTCCAGTTTACCTGATGATCCTGGAGACAGGGCTGAGGGCCCCGGGGAAGGGTTCATGGTGCTTGTTGGCTGAGGGGGTAGGTGACTGCCTGAGATGTACCTGCTGAGTAGGTTATCCAAGCTACTTGATCCAGCATCTTCCAGCTGAAAAATAAATCCCAAGTCTAAGTCAGAGAAGTCCAGAGGTTAAGAAAGTTGCACCTCACAAGGTCCTTCTCCTAACAGATATCACACCGTGAACCGCTAACAATTTTCATCTGCATACACGTGTAAGGGTACATGTAATTACATGCATGTTAGCTGAACAACATATTTTTAATTAAAGTTGTCAATTTTTCTCTGTACAGCCAATCAATCATTATAAAATCCTTGAAAAGTGAATATGCCTAAAGAAACATTAAATCAGTGATCTATTCTAGATACTCTTGAAGTACTAAAATGCCAGACGGCCATAAGCTAATTTATATCCTGCAGGCATAGCTTTTTCTCCCAACAAACACTGGCTGAATTTGGCACACACCTGCACAGCTTCTAGTTGTATTCTCACTTTACAACAACATTTATACCAGAATTAGTAATGCTCTAAATTACTTAAGTAGGAACTCACTGACAAGTACATCAGCAGCCTAAAACTTAAGCTTACTTTTCAGTTATTTACCTAAATAGGTTTCTCTGCATGAGGAAAAGCTGTAGTGTCAGAGTGCAGTAATTCAAAAATATGCAAATTGAAGTGACAGACTTAACTCACTTGACATCAATTACTCAAACCGGAAGTGTCTCTGTAAAACTAAATCAGAAAAATGGCACTCTGGCAACTCTAGATAATGAGCTAAGTGACAAGTGCTTCAAAAAACCTTACAGGCATAAGGAGGCAACCTTAAATCTGAATTAGTGAAGTTCTGGGTCATAAATGGCATCAGGTTCAACAATGCTGTACAACTGGTTACGCTTTCCCTGTGTAGCTAGCCTTACGTGCTAAAATAGATGTTCTTATTGGACATCTTTTCCTGTGGCCCTAACTGTCACTAGGGGTCTTGATAACTAAGCTGAGCAAGTCAGCACTGGACACTCAAACAGTCATGGCCAAAGCAAGGTGACAATCTTTTGAAAAGGATTGCAAACAATAACAGCCTTAATACTTACTGTAGTAATAGTACACCCATACAAAAAAAAGTAGTAGTAAAGGCAATTTTAGTAGAAGAAAGTCTGTTTCTTAATCAGTAACAAACTGTTTGGATCTGGAACACTAACCTGAATGGGTGGGATATCTGGCAGGGAAGGGAGATTCTCTGGATTTGTCACTGAAGGAATGAGTTCTATTGCTGTAACAGATGGACTTGTTGGACCACGGTTTGCATTTGCCATTGTAGCTGTTGTAGGACTGGTTGGATTGATAGTGTTGTTGTGCACTGAAACAACTGGAAAAGGTCCTGCATGCCCTGGATTAGAATGCTGTTGGTAGAGAGACAGGCACTGTCAGAAGAAAGACAGTAAAGCATCTATTTGTAGAGGTGCACCAATATAATCGGTCACATATCGGATCGGCAGTGACAAAGGGAAAATTAACATTTTCGGCCGTCGGCTCTTTTCGGCCAGCGTAGCCAATCATCTCACCAATAAATGCTGCGTGCACGTGCGCAGCCACAGCATGCTCACCACACGGCCAGCAATGTAGCTGGGCAACTTGGAGAGCAGCGTCCAGCTGGTAAGTTGGGGGGAAAGGGGCATGGGGGGGGCGGGTGCACAGATCAAGGTCCCCATGGTGAAGAAGGGAATATGGTAGGGGCTCCCCAGCCAGGGTGGTGAATAAGACCCTGGGGCCAGGAGTAGGACCGAGCCATGGCTCACTGTGGGCTCAAGGCCAAGGGCTGTGCCAGCCTCTTCCCGGTGGGGAGGCTGTGCCCAGGACAGGCTCAGCTGTGTGGGGTGGGTGGCAATGTGAGGGGTGGCTATGGTGGGGTTCCAGGGAATTTTGGGGTGGCTATAGGTCCCCAAACCCCTCCCCCCCGGCACTCTGCTCTGCTGCCTTTCCCTCGGGAAGCGCAGGCAGGGCTCCTGAGGGAAAGGCAGCAGAGCAGAGTGCCCCAAGCAGGGGCAGCACTAAGGGAAGGTTTGGGGGACTATAACCACCCCAAAATTCCCCTCGACCCCCCCGTAGCCATCACTTCCAGTGCTGCTGCCCATCCCGCACAGCTGAGCCTGCCCTGAGCCCAGCTCCCCTGCCAGGAAGAGGTTGGTGCAGCCTCTGGCCCCAAGCACACAGCAGCAGTCCACCCTTGTCTTGCACACAAATCCGGGGGGGGGGGCCAATGCCCTCCACGTCTCCTCTGGGGCTGAATACAGTGGTGGCGAGCCACCACCCCTCCCTGCCACTGCCCAGATGAGCTCTCCCTGCTTCCGTCCCACTCCAGGCCCCGGGGTCCTATACACCAGCCTGGCTGGGCAGCCCCTGGCCTCTGTCCCACTCTCTCCCTCACTGTGGGGCCCTTGATCTGCCCCCCAACAGATGTAGTAGCACGAGGCTGCTGCCAGGCTGCATTCCTGTAAAATCCACTATTGGATTGGTATCAGCCAATATGGCTGGTTAGTAGTCAACTATTGGTATTGGCCAAGCAAATCTTTATCAGTGCACCCCTATTTATTTGCATATAAAATTGTTGGACTTTACACTACGTGCAGGGTCCTGATATTATTCCCAATCTAGTTTAGTAATTTTTGCTGAAGATACAATACGAATAGAAGACTGAAATCATAATGTAATACGCTAAGTAAACAGCCAGCACGTCATGTCTAATCTGGAATGGCAAAAAATCTACAGACTGTGGATCGCTAGAGATCCTGGGATACAGCACGGAATTCCCATATCTCCTATGAGTTTTAATTATTTTCCTGTGCATTTTCATTTTCTTAGGAAAGTAGCGGTTTAACGTAGATGACTTTAGCAGAGCTTATATTTCCATATTAGATTCACAACTGTGCTTCTGAAAGCATTAATAAAGACTTGGTTTTTCTTCTTTTTTTAAAAGCATTCTTGTCTTTTGGTTATTTTCCATTATTTTGAGGATTTTTTTTTGAATAGTAAGCAAAGCTTTGAACCCCATTTAAAGGGTCACATATTTAAAATAATTTAGGACCAAGTATTCTTAACCCCAAATAAAGTAAAATTTCTATCGATACCATAATGATGTTACAAGCTCAACAGCTGCACAACCACCAGAGTGAAAACAACTATTTTTTTCCAGCTTCTTACCAGACCAAGATTCAAGTACAGCGAACAGTAATTTAAAATGTTAAACTTGGGTTTTTTTCCCCCCCTAATACTCCTTCAATAAAATGTCCTGGTGCAATATACTATTAAAAGTCAAAATGCATGCATAACTTGTGCACTGCTAAAATACAAAAGCGTATCTACATAAAACTATACCGTTATCAGAGACTTCCAACTTTTAAATGAAAGCTTGGTATAAAGGGGGCAAGCAAAGTGTGTACACAGGATATACTTGTCTTTGAAGATGAGGCTGCATCATGGAGTACTGCGGTCCATTGTGGCGCGGTATTCCCGGTATGCGTGCAGCGTTCTGAGCCATTCTCATCTGGTGCGCTTGGAAAGCCCCGCAGTTCATGTTCCCCCTCTGCATGGTCTGCATGCTGATCAACCTGGGAGGCTGCAAGAGTTTGGGGGTCTTAAATTCTTGCTTTGAACAAGGACACAAGAAGCAAGTCTTCCTCCAAAGAGATAGCTGGGAATACTGACAAAATGCACAGTACCAAGGCAAGCCAAGAGCTGCCCTCTTTTCAAGCATGTCAACTTTCATAAGACAAGCATTATAAATGAATATTGCATGATAGAACTGGGTAACTTCATATTGAAGCAGCACAGGTTTGAGTCTTAACATTATGCAGTGCAAGGCAACAATGCTTGGGAAACTTGCCTGTTGCTGTAACATTTGAGGGCCTGTCTGCCTAGGGACTGGGCCAGCTGGTTGTCCCATTCTCATTTGTTGCAACTGCTGATGTTTTTGTGCATACACCTGCTGCTGCATATGCTGAAGCCGAAGCTGTGCTAGATTAATTTGTCCTGGGGCTTTGTTGATGTGATTTGTCCCTGGAGGAGCCTGTCCAACGACCACATTTGGAGTGTAACCAGGAGATGGTTTATTTTCAATAACAAGATTCCCTAAAATATAAAGAAAACAAAGGTAAACTGTTACAATACAAGATCTCCACCGTCTCCAAGATCAATACGAGATTCGAACAAGCATCTCAACCTTCAACTTCTTCACTACTTTAACGTGCAATAACAAAGCAATCTAAACCTGAAGTAAAACAGAAAACTGCCACAGCCATATCGTAACCCTCTCTGATCTAGTCAGAATTAAGTACTTACAACCAGGATTGACAACTCAGATGCCAACTCTATTGACTCGTTTTATAAGCCTTTTCTTTTGGCAAGGTTTTCTATTGTCTAAACTAAGGCACTGTTTAAGTCAGCATCTTTGCACAAAAACTTCAGCTCATGAAGTTACTTATTTAAAAAAACAAAAAAAAAGAAATAATGGTATAAATGGTATTTTCTGTAACAGAGATGGGCTTGGTGCAAGATGATCAGACCAAGGTCTTAACATCTGTCTAGGAAAAGATATATTTTGGTCAGAACAAAACTTCCCGCGCTTAGCGTGCTTTGATGTAGGCCTTTTCAGCACGAGAAAGATATGTTGCAATCACAATAGCGTGCCATACACGTATGCTGAGGCTTCTACAACTACTGCCTTAAAAACAAAAAAAACAATTGATGCTCCAGCAGTAATACCGCTACAGGTTAAGTGCAAGTAGGGCCCTAGCCTTTTGGAGAGATCACTGCTACAAACGGGTGGATTTTTCCACATCCATTCAAATCCTGGACTCCTACCAAGAGGCAACAAATATTAGAGTGGTTTTCAAATGGCAGCAAGAACTGTATGAAAATCAACTCATTTGACATGAGTTAGAGAACAGTACAGAGGCCTCTTGAAACTAGTCAGCTGGATTTTCCAAGGCATCCAGTCCTCGTCAGACCTTTGTTAGCTTATGTCATTTTAAAAACATTAAGACATCTAGTCATCTGATAAACCAAATCTAGCATTACTTCCAACATACATGACTGAAAAATTAAAGTGGTTCCTCAACAAAAAGGCTACTTGCCAGAAATAAGCTTTAGAAACTGATGGAAAACTCTAAGTGTGGTAACATTTCTAGTTAGCAGAAATGTGTTAACACTTCAGTATTTCAACCAAGATTGCTCTAATCTAGAGCTAGAAAACCTTGCCAAAAGAAAAGGCTTGTAAAGCAAGTCTACAAAGAATCATGGCCTGTAAGTATAGGTGCACTGATACATCGGTCCTGTATCGTGTCAGCACCTATATAAGGAAAACTGACATTATCGGCAATTGGCTTCTTTTTGCTGATCTGGCTGGGAATGTCGACAATAAGTGCTGCGTGCATGTGCGGGGCAAGGAAGGGCTCCTGCTACGTGCGAGGGCCGGGAGTAGTGCCGGGCTGCACTTGGGACAGTTACACAGGTTAGCAAGGTCAGTGTGAGGAGACATCATGCATCAATGTCGAAGAGTTTGTGGTGACCACACACTGGAAATGGAATGTGCAGTTACCAGAACCGTTTCCATTAGGACTCTACTTCAGAGAGAGTTACAGAAAGGCATTCCCTCCTATTTCATATTACTTTAGATTGTGTTGAAAAACCCCCTCCTCCCAGTTTTCCAGGTGCCACCAGTAAAAGTTATTCTCTCACCTAAATTGACAACGTTCTTTGCCCAGAACGTGGGGTCACAATGGAAGCGTATTGCTCCGTTGGCAGCCGGGACAGGATCGCAACGTGCCTTTAAAATATGGCGCAGCTGGAATGTAATCTGATGGGAAGCAAAAACAAAACTTGTGGTAACTGCACGCATCTACACTAAGAGAAGAATTTGTTCAGTGAATACAGCATTGCCAGATATCCAATAATAACTTTTAATAGCCAATTAACTCATTGTAGAATTACAGTGGTGAGAGAGGGCAGTTATCCACCAATCATCCAATAAGAGTTCAGCTCATCAATAGTTTCAGTATCCTCCACACAGCTGACTTCCATCATCACTGTTCACATGAGGAAGTCTTACCACCTTCTACATGGATGACTAAGTAGAAGTGTACTTCTGCAAACTCCCCAGTAACTTCGCGGACCTGGGCTTTTTACTCTTTTCATTATAATGCAAGTTACACATCTAAATGTAAGTTAACTCTAGCAGGGAGTTGGACAAACTTGCTTTCATTACTACTGAAATCACAAAGGTTATATGGTTTCTTCTATGGCATGTGAAGAACTAGTTCTCCATTTGCTGGAAGTAAGCTGGTGAAACACAACTATGTCTCCACAATGTCTTTGATAGTAAAGTTCTCTTTTGTTATACCCGTGAGTAACCAAATTGCAACAGGGACATTTCCTTACCAGTCGCTTGCTGTAGAGTAGTGCAGTGCTACTGCCACTTGCAATGGCCCAATTAGTAAAGTTCATCACATGCTTCACCTGCCGTGAAAGACCAGTTATGTCATTCTGCTGTTGCATTAACTTCATCTGTCTCTCTTTTGTCACATTCTACAAAGAAATAGAAAAATCATATTAGGTGTTTATATTTAAAAGTCTTCTACGCCTGGATCACAATTCTTATACAAAAGATTAAGAAAGCATAGGTTGCACAGCGAGCTGGTCCAATACTTGCATTTCAGCTTCCTAATGCTTTCTCTTATAAAAGACTGGCATGAAGTTCTAACAAATCCAGTTTTTTTCAGAACACTTCAAAATTCAGAGATCCAGGGGGACAGGAAGTTTCCTTCACATTTAGCAGTTATGAGTTGTTCAATGCTGCTGCTTCCTTTCTCACTGGTGCTGTCAGGAGCATGCCAATGCAACTGCCGGACATCAACATTTCACCCTGAAGTCAGGACCATGGTGCACCAATGCAGCCAGGAACCAGTGATTTGGAGGGGGGGGGGGGGAGCAGGAAAGTCTGAGGGTCTGCAGTCCATGTCTAAGGGGTCCATGAAAGATGACTATGATCCATCAAAATCTGAATTTCCAAAAGGGTCTGCACCTCCATTCAAAATTTTTTAGGGGTCCGCAAATGAGAAAAGGTTTTGAATGGAGGTGCAGACCCTTTTGGAAGTTTTGGATGAGGCCTCAGAAAGGTAAGCAACAAAAGCAAGCAACTGAGGAGTCACAGTAACATCACATTTGTGTGAATTTACCATTTAAGAGAAGTAGATTTTGCAGACCTAACCAAGGTATATTCTAGACACTAGGGGTACATGAGAGGTGGGGGGGGAGGTGGTGCTTCAGACTTATGAAAAAGGAGCAAATTCAAAAGCAAGAACATGACACAGAGGCGCAAGTTCGGAAGCTTTCCATTTCACCGAGCTGAAATTCAACTCCCAGAACATACAGCTCAGGGGTAATTCTGGTACTGAAGTCGTTATACAGAACAAGGCTGCTCACTCAAGCGGTGAACAAAACTAGTCTTTTTTTTCCTTTTAACAGTACCTCAAGCTGCTGTAAGAGAGATTTTCCCTTTTTATTGATCTCATTGATGAGGGTGAAAATGGCCACTTTGATTTCTTGTTCTACTCGTTTATTAGTTTCATTTACTTCTTTTATCCTAAAAAGGGAGAAACATGTTGTCAAGCAATCTCATTACACCATGCCTCCAATACTACATACCATAATTGTACCCCTGGATAGCAAAGAGGCAATTTCTGTATTAAATTAATTGATGAATGCAGAATAGCAGCTTGTTTATTTTCTATCCAAAGCAGACTCCCAACCTTTTGGCTCCTCGGGCCAGAGGAGTAATGTGGAGTCAGTCTATGGGTTGCATGCCACCTGCCTGCCATATCTGGCAGCAGGCCAACACGATCTAGAGTGCAGGCCCATGTTATCAGGGCCATGGAGCTCCCCGCAGATCTGGAAGTCCTGCTGCAAGGAAGCAGCAATTTACACTGTCACTGCTCCCTCTCTGCAAAACTGCCAGACCCCGGGGAAGGCCAGTGGGACAGATGATACAGCTCTGCAGGCTGGATCTGGCCTGTGGTTTGAGCCCCCCAACCTAGAAGGTAACAAGCTTATTAGGGGAAGTCATCTGGAATTCAATTCTCAAAGAGAAAAAGCTTACATAGACCGATTTCAGATCCTAACAGTTTGGAGTTTTCTTTTCATCTTTGGACATTAATTGCTTTCTTTTAAAATTTTTCCCCACTTGAACTAGTGTGAAGTAGTGTCTTTGCTTCCAATTTCTTATTTGATCTCTACTTCATGTGTTCTACTGTGAGAAATTGACTTCAAATGGCTTAAATCTTCAAATCCTGCCCATTATATTGTTTACTCAAAGAAAGTCAAATTTCCTATTCACCATTTGAAAGAAGTTGGAGTTGGGAGGCAGAACTTGTGACGGAATGACAGAAAGTTTTCTAGGAACATCCTCCTTTCCCTGTGCATGCGCAACAGGTGCAAACAGACATCATCCTCATGCTGCCATAAACATCTTTATGGCAGCAGAAGCTGTGAGCAACCAGACCTCCCTTGTCATGGTCCGAGTGCCCCAAAATGTGCCTGACCAAAGGCAGTCACAGTTTATGACACCGGGTGTCTGTTTGCTTACTGTGCACTCCAGGAATTTCCCCACAGGGGATTCCCAGGGCCTGTCTTTCACTCTGGTGTGGCCAAACCCAGACATCCTGGGGGTTCCCCCGCTTGCAAACAAGAACCCTAGGAACCCCCTTGCAGGGGTTTTCCAAGGCTCAAGTTTCATGGGTTGGGGTGCATATGGCCCAGGCAACATCTGTTTCTGCTGATCAGCTGGACCAGCTGTGCCGGGACAAAAGAGTCCGTTTTTGCCCTAAAAGATGTCTGAAAAGTGGACGCGTTGAACCCTATGGCTGGTACTTGGCAGAGACTACAACAGTGGAGGTTATTTTACTCTGCAGTGAAATCATGCCACAACTCCAATTGTACTGGTGCAGCATCTCTGAACCACTGGTCTCCCACTGCCCTGTGGCCCACTCGCAGCAGAATGTAAAGCATTTCAAATGCAAGCCCAGTGCGACTGACATGAGCACAAAGTAGAACTGAAGCACTTTTCTAGGTCCCTGTTCACTTGCATTAACACGTCTTATTAACTTCTGAACTGTTGCCCGTACTTACCTATTCTGGACTTGAGTAGCTGCAAAATTAACATAATTCTTCTTTTCAAGAAGTTTGGCTAGCAGATTCTCAATTGCACCTTTCTGATTCTGAAATGCTTCTTCCAAAAACTGATACCTTTCAAAGCCATAAGAGAGGACACCATTTATTACGGAACAGTGCATTGAATTAACACTTTTCAATTTGTGAGTGACATTTTGCAAAGAGGTTATTAAATGTTCAGTTTGCAATACTTCTGAATGGTGCGATAAAGGCCTACGTAACGCTCCTGAAAAAAGAACATTCAAACTTCCACATGTATCAATGTGTGTGAACATGTTCAAATAACTTGGTTTATCATGTAGGAACAGGGAGAAAGGACAAACTATTACAGCTCACAGCATAGCAGCTTATTGGATAGCAGGTAAAGAGAACAAGTCCAGAATTAACGCGAGTGAAAATTTTATCTTTCATCAGTGTTGAAGAAAGAAAACCCCTTGAAGAATCCAAAAAGAAAAAAATGCATTAGGCTACCTTCTGGTCGTTAAAAGACAGACACAGACAAAATGCATTGCACGCACAAAACACAAAAGTATACTGAATGCAAGGAAGACATTCCACCCCAGGACAAAGAAAATTAATTTCACTTCTCAGACTGCTATTCATATTTGACCAAGGCAGCCTAAGTCTGCAGTTTTTCCCCCAAGTGAAAGACTTTTGCTCCATAATTTCCCACATGCTAAAAATCCAACAGAAAAGACTGCGTCTACAATAGCTTCCCCACAGTATTATCTTGGGGGGGGGGGGGGATAAAAACTACACCCTTGGCTACATTTACCCTAAATGAGGGATGTTTTCCTAATTCATTCAGGGCACTGCAAGATGGGACAGAAGAGAAGCAGAACAAGTAACTTAAGGATAGAAAAGAAGATTTAAAAAACTCTGAAGAGCTGCGATTTGTTTTTTTTGTCACGTGCCTTCCAGCATGTCACCCAAAACTCTGCTTGCAGACTTACAAAGGGAATGACTTGGTTATCATTCTCTTTGCTGTATGTAAACTTCAAAACTTCTCAAGTGTAACTTAGCAATGGCATAAGGAATCCTACCCACGAGCCCCAGAACATGCTTTTCACCACCCTCACTACAGAAAGTTCCAGCACTATTCAGGTCAGGCAGTTTTAGCAAATGGGAGAAAAATAGTTTTGAGACGGATCAGAAGCATTAATGTTCTGCTCAAAAGTTATCACTGAACAAAGGAGTAAGTTTCATAAGGAAACTAAAAGAACAATTAGGACCTGGCTAATTAATCCTGGGAAACACCTGGATCCATAATTAAGGTAATGCAAACATCTTGCTTCAACTGCATCATGCTTGTGCAATAACAGTTTGGCAAGGGACTGCTACTTATACCAGACAGATGTCGCTTTTGTTTTTTTGCAAACTGCTATCCACTTGAAACCAGCAACAGGTTTGAGCTACAAGAGTATCGCATCTCAAAACCAGCACCATCATCCCTACCTATGGGTATTTCAAGAACTGTTACAAGAACCTAGTGTCCTGGTCCAGGAGAGCAGCTTGCAGCTGCTAAACTATTACAAACTAATTGGATTCATGGCCCACAAATATGCAACAGCTCTCAAAGACCTGTTTGAGCAACCAGAAACACACATGTTCTTTGTCTATTTATACCAAAGATGCCACAACAAAAGACCCAGCTAAATGTCACTAATTGTGAAACTTTTGGCCCAACTCATGTAATAAAAGTTACGGGAATAAGGAGAGTCTTCCTGGGGTTTCCAAAGCATTTCAGCTGCAAAGGACTTAAAAACCAGCAAACTCAATGTGTGTCTATTGCTACAGGACAATGGGTTGCCCACTGGTTCCCACCCTTAAAGATCTCTAGAAATAGAACGGCTACTCAGACGTTGATTTCAATGGCCTGCTTCGTTACAGAGGATTAGGTTTTCAGGTGAGGAATAAGTAGAAGATTAAAATTAGTTCTTGTGTTCACCTGCTATGATTTTGCTTCAACCTTTTACTGCCCTCTCTAAAAGTCCTTAATTTCACTTTTATCACTTAATGATAAAAGAGGCAGCCATCTTACCCAGCTGCAATTTACAGCTGCACACAGAAGAAACATTTTACAGACAATTTCTATTTAGTGGTAACTGAAAGAAAGTTATCCGAAGTCTTATGGACGAGTATGCTGTAGAACCAGATGCATCTATTTATGGATTTTTAATCAGTTAGTGTCAAGTGCACAACAGGCAGATGCGAGACAGGCTACCCAGCAAGCACTAGTCAGCAAATCCCGGAGAGCAAAAATTTTGGACAACTGCATTTTGAGGATGTTTACAATCAACAACATGAAAAAAAAAAACTGGGCCAGAGATCTCTCAGTGGCTTAAGTTATCAAACTCTCAGTAATTTAGAATTTGAAGTGAAGAGCGTTTAACTGCCGTACTATTCTATAAGGTTACTGAATATACTGGGCAGATGAGAAAAGCCGCCAAAATTAGCCATTTCAAAGCACTTTCCAAATAAAACTTGAAGAGCAGCTTTCCAGGGGTATACGTGCTGTCTGGAGTTTGACTGCTGCAGGCAGTTCGGCAAGGGCTGGCTAACGCCAACGACAGAGTTTATTTTTATAGCTAATTATTTGAAACGTACAAGTATGCACATTAACATCTTTATCGTACCACTGCACAACCCTCGCTAGTCTCTCCTGCTCTTCAGCAGACACAAAGAGGGGAAAACGAATTCTCAGTTACCATTTTGACAGGGAATAAGGCCAGTTTTAGAAAAAGCAGTAGACCAAGACCAGGTAGAGGGCTTTAGCCCTTTGTGTTGGGAAAATACATTTATCTATGACACAAACCTTGACACAATTTAATCCTAAATTGAAAAACTGTTACAGTATACACGTTAAAATATGCCTTTACCAAAATTGCAACCTCTCCCGTGATTCATTACTATAAACTCCGCTTTTTTTTTTTTTTAAATAACATTGACTTTAAAAGATACAGGCTTGTGCCAAATTATATTTTATGAATATTTAATTTGTGACCCGATTAAAGTTGCCACACTAGCAGATGCCAGGCAGGTTAACACTGTAACCGCCACTGTCCGTTCATAGCACGCCTGACTAGCAGCTCTGCATCCATCCCTGGAGGCCCAGCGTAGCTCTGCTAGTGCGCTACCCTTACGACTTTCAGTACCCCTAGCAGGGTTTCCCTGTCCAAGCAAGCACTGCAGTCCCATGAAGAATAAATGCAGCGGTTTTTCAAGGCACAAATGCTTGAGATTAACTTCACTTCTTTTTCTAAGAAAAGGCACCACAGGAGTTAAGACATGTTAATATTTGTACCTGTGTTCTTTGTGTTCCAATAACTGACAGTCTCTGCATGTCAGTCTGTCACATGTTTCACAGAAAAGTTTTAACTGTTCTTGTTTGTGGACAGGACAGAAAACAGGACGCTGACCGGATGCTCCCACGGCCTCTGTTTTTAAAAACAAACCATTTTCGCATTTTAAAATATAGTTTAAGACAGTTTGAAGAGCAAAGTTGGTAACTGCCATTATGAGTACGATTTGAGAGCTCTGCCAAAGCCAATTACAAACCTATTCTCAGCCTCGGCTGTGTAAGTTACTGTAAATATGCACTCATTAAAATATTTACAGTGGTTATGAAGAATTTCCAGGTTTGTTATAGTTTAAGAAAAAGAGGGTTCCCCCCCCCCCCCTTCCAAAAGACCCACAAGTCAGTCCTTTTGGATTCTCTTAGATATGTTTGACCAAAGCCTCTGTGATCCTGCAATACGGCCACCCGGCTTTGCTCTGTTCTAAAGACTCGCGGGTGGTTCACGTGTGCCTCAAACTT
Organism: Crocodylus porosus; assembly: GCF_001723895.1. Classification (NCBI taxonomy): domain Eukaryota; kingdom Metazoa; phylum Chordata; order Crocodylia; family Crocodylidae; genus Crocodylus; species Crocodylus porosus. The sequence continues at coordinate 5,679,518 of NW_017728935.1, read as the reverse complement.
TTATGCTGTCAAGCACCCTGGGGTCTTCTAAGTGACCTCTTCAAAACCCTGACAAATAGCACTAAGTCGCAATCGACTGATACATTTCATGTCAGTGTATATACTGTGTATACTAAGGAATTTGGTATTAGTAACTGTCTAGGCATCTGCACTCCACATGGGCTGGTTAACAGTAATTTTACGCCCAACCAGATGAAGGATAAGGGAAAATATTTCCTTGGGTTTCTATACTATCCAAATCTCTTTTGAAGAAGCTTATGGAGGGGGTTGGAGGTAAGGAAGCAGTCTTTAGAAGATCAAGCAGATACAGATTAAAGAGGGGGAAAAAATGATTGAACATTTTCCTGCATTGTCAAGTACTTTTTGAAGCTTGTTATTGTTATATCAGACAAGTTACTCCAATGAAAGACAGTTCATGAAACCCAAATTAAGACTATTAAAAGGAATTTGACAGACTTCACAACATTACTTCACATGGCCAGAATACCAGAGAAACAACAGATTGTTTCCTCTGAGCATGTAAAAGAGTACAAATCATTCACTATACCTGAAGATATCACTAAGTATAACTGCATGTCATTTATACTACAGGGAATGCAAATTCTGGGTCTAGGCTCTCTGCATGTCATAAATGCCAACCTCATTTTTCTTTTTTAAAGGAAAGATTACCATATTAGACCAGTCCTAAATATGAAGTGGTGTTTTCCTGAAACCTCTTGCCAAAAGTACCAAAGAAGAAATGGTTCTCTTATCCTGACAGTCATAACTTTCATACCACGTTCCATCAAGAACTGCATCTTTTCTATTTTGGTAGCCTGCGACTTTACCAGGTTCGGCTACTTCCAATAGGATGCAGCATTTTGGACACAAACCCACGTAAAGGTTTTATAAATTAGCAGTTCATGTAATATCTGAAGCAGAAATGAAAATTCCCTGAAAAATGAATTGTCTTTGCAAAGGTACAAGTTTCAGCATTAGCAGATGCTGTAGGTCATCACTAATAATGTTGGCACAGCCATGAGGTTCCTGCAGCACGGTCAAAATGGCAACCACGCAGTTCAGTTACACGTCCTCACTGTGTTCCGAGCACAATATCTAGATCTGTCTGTCCTGCCCTAATTACCACCCAACAATACATCCCTGTTCTGTAGGCTCAACACTTGTTAAGTGACAGCTCTTTGCCCTCGTTTGCAAGGAAACGAACGAATGAAACGCAGAGCTGTGAGGCGCACCCTGGGGACAGCACTAAGAAGAGTGGGATTGTCCCTATTTTATTCCAGTAAGTTGTGCACTCTGAAGCAGAACGATAATTTAAGAGACTGACACTTCCAATTTAAATATGCAATTTTATATCGTTCATGCATGTAATTTAGCACAACTGTACTAACTGAAAGTGCAGGTAGTAAAGAACAAACTGCGATGGTCTTAGAAGTGTACCACAAATTCTACCTCTGTTTAATGGTACTGATGCCACAGTGACATCCTTTAGTTTACTGTACCAGGGCCACAGGCTACCTTCAGTCTTCATAAAGGTCTCTGGTAGGTAACCCCCAGCATATAAAGGGTTGTAGAGAAGAACCTTTAACTCTGTGGTTCTGGCTCACAGGCTATAAACTAAACATGTATATCAGCACATGCAATAACATTGGTGTTTGACCTCACCCATTCTTAAAGAAAGTGCCCTTGGCTCTATGTCTACTTGGCTCCTACTGGCAAAGAGAACCAGAAAAGCACCAAAACAGAGACTTCATTAATAACTGTACTGACGCATTGGCCAGATCAGAAGGCTATTCACTCTACCCCAGCTGGACAGACTCCACAGCACTAAAAGCTTTGTCATGGCAGAAATCCGGCATGATACAGACTGCATAGGCAAATCAACTCCTTTGTTAAAGGGGTGCCCCTCATGTTCTCTTGACCAAACTCTAAAAGGTGACAGTCCCGCCCTGTTTCATTTTCTGTATTTACACATTCCCAGCATGAAGCCTTTTACTTAACGAAGCATTATCAGAGCAAGCCATTTTAAGCTCGTTTCACATCTGCAAACATCCTCCACTTTTCAAGCAGCGCCAGTTACACTGATCTGGATCTGTCCCTATCCTTCTGGGAAGCTTACGCTCCCGATCAGCACATTCAGCTCACCCTTCCCATGACGTACGTACACAAAAGAATTGACTATTGTTTTTATTCCTAGGCTACAGGTGGCTAAGTGAGACATCAGCAAGCTTACCTGAAGAGACATCCTCTTTCTTTCTGATCATATGATCTTTTGTAAATTTTACTCGCTGATGAGCTTCTATGCATGTCTTGCACAGCCATTCCCCACACTCCACACAGAAACCAACAGCACTAGAATTATCTTCACAACTGGTACACACCTAAAAGCAGAAACAAAAGTCAGGTAGAGATACCCTACCCCCATAAGGTCTTCACTGAATCTAAATAAAAAGCAGTAAAAGAGCATTATTTCTTTAGATGCCACGACATACAAAACACATGCACCAAGAAGTACATGAATTTCAGCAAGAAATGGAGAAAAACCTCACCTGTTCTGACTTTTCATCAGAGCTACTCGGTGCTTCTGATGTGTCCTTCACAAAGTAGTTGTCCACAAGGTCGATTTGTCTGCATTCTTGGCGGCATATTGGACACCTGATCACGCCAACTGCAACACAAAAAATTGCACCTATCTTTAGGGGGTTTTTTTTTTTGGGGGAGGGTGGATGTGATGAAAATCAATATGCCAGAATCATAAAGGCTAAGAGGAAAATACAATAATCAGAATACATTTATAAAACCATCTTCAAGCTGATTAATTTGATCAGGTAGTTGAAAACCAAACTAAGATTAACAGCATCATCCTTACAAACCTGCACAGGTCCAGGCACGACAGGATTTCAGCCAAAGCTTTTGGAAAGGGGCAAACTGATAAAGAGGCCTTCCCCCTCCAGTGGACAAATCCCAAGTTTTATGAACTGGAGTGCAACATGTTATTCAGAAGTCGGTGAAAGACTTCACATGAAATCAATCTGCATTATCAGTGAAGTAGTCTTGCCATACTGTCTGTGAAGAAGTATGAATGGTACCAAATGCACCAGAGAAGGGGAAAAAACTCAAGGTAAGCTGACAGATGGAAGGACTTTCAAATGACTTTCTGACTTTTAAGTCTGCTCTGTTAGGCATCCTGAAGATGAGCAGAACTAGCCTACAGGAAAAGATTACCTTGACTTTTCAATGGAGATCAGTTAAGTAACTGCCTCTGTGAAACTCATCAAGAGCTCAAACCATGGAAGGAAAAGTTTTTGGAAGATATTACATTTAAACTAATGGGTCATGTACCTCAAAGAAACTGGTGTCACACTACTCAGTTTGTTTCCATACACCTTGCTAAGGCATGATAACGTTCCCTGCCTTTAAAAACCTGGAGGCTAACTACCATGAAGTACTCCATAGAAAGGTGGTTGAATAAGGGGTATAACTGTAGTGAAATGCTCAGAGTTTTGAAGCATGCTCAAAGAGGATGGTTTGGAAGGAAGGATAAGACTACAACAAACATGCAGGTCTAAAGTCACTAATTATCAGCTGCACATCCATCCCCTCTTGCAGAGAATATTTGGAACATGGGTACAACCTCAAAGAACTACACAATTCTATAATTAGAAAATACCGGCTTATGCTCTAGTCATCAATTCTTCCAAAATATGGCTCAGTGCCGCTGGGGTTTACTGAATTATGGCTAAATTCTGAATGAGCTGTAAAGGTAACCTGCAAAGAAATGAACCGGGTACAGACAATATCAACCATACTTAAGAGAGTTATGATACGCGTGTGTTGGAAATTGGAAAAAACCCCCACTAGGAATCACTGACAAGACGTTTACATACCACGTTAAAACCTATGTCATCCAATCTTAAAATTGGCAAGGAAATCCCTTTTGAAGGGAGGAGCTTTCTAATAAGGCTACGCTCTTGTCTACATGAAGATCCTCAGAAAGGTTAAACTACTCCGTTTTAAAAATGTGCCCCATAGACAAGCTTCAGAATTAATAACAGCCTTCCCAGAATACTTGAAACAGAAGCAGCTGCCCTTACTCCAGGGTAACGGAGGAAGGAAGTAAGATCCTTGCAGTGTCAACACATGCTCAGGATAATGATGTTGGAACAGTGATTATCTCCAGAAATGATCAACAATTTCAGTGCCCAAGTGAACAAGAAGTGCTTGCTCATTTATGTCAGGGAGTCTCCCAAGCAAAGAGATCTTTGGGATTGTCCTGACAAATGAAAGCACAAGCTCAGTTAGCTATGGACAAACAAGTGATAATTCCAGGAGAGATGCTGTAATAAACCAATGCTCTAGATATGCAAAGCAAAGCAGTTTCACCGACCAGCTATAGCTAAAGCATGTTAAGTGGTGCACGAGCCTTGTGACAAAGTGAAACATCACAGCAAAAACCTGTCCTTATTACTACAGCAGCTCTCGTACGCTAAGTCACAAGGCAAATGACAAAGTGCGTGCGTGTGGAGGGGGGAATTGAGCCTCACTCCTGAAATGTCAGCAACCTCTCTGACATCCCGTTCCAGAGCCCTACCCTACATCCTGTTCTTACCATGCAAAAGAATGGGAAGACAAAGCAGCAACGGGCATCCAGAACACTGAACTGCCTTAGAAGAGATGGGTGATGATGTAGCCATTGGTTTGTGGGCGATATCTTTTACTGAACCAAATGTATAGTTGAGAGGGACAGAGAAACTGTTGGTACCACTGTATCTTTCCTCTGGTTTCTTTACCAGAGACTCAAGGAGGAGACTACAACTCCACAGTAGTACAGGGAAGCAGGGGGGGTTTTCAGGCAAAGTATTCAAGTACTGCTTGGGTTCCCATCTGAAGTGCATGTTCACATGATATAGCAGCAGTAGAAAGTCAAGGCCACGCGCATGATCAGAGGTCAGGAAAACAGATCTTACGATGACAGGCTGAGAGCCATGGGACTCTTTAGCCTGGAAAAGCGCAGGCTCAGGGGTGATCTGATGGCCACCTATAAGTTTATCAGGGGTGACCACCAGGATCTGGGGGAACGTCTGTTCACCAGAGCGCCCCAAGGGATGACGAGGTCCAACGGTCACAAACTCCTGCGAGACCGTTTCAGGCTGGACATAAGGAAGAATTGCTTCACTGTCCAAGCCCCCAAGGTCTGGAGCAGTCTGCCAGCGGAGGTGGTTCAAGCACCTACATTGAACACCTTCAAGAGTAAACTGGATGCTTATCTTGCTGGGATCCTATGACCCCAGCTGACTTCCTGCCCTTTGGGCAGGGGGCTGGACTCGATCTCCCGAGGTCCCTTCCAGCCCTAATGTCTATGAAAAAAAAGGCCCTTTAAAAGATGGGGCAAAAAACTTGCCCATGAATAAAATACACAAAACAAGTAACTATTTCAGATGACGAGAAGCAAAGTGTGTGCACCAAAGTCATGAAGACAAGGTATATCAGGACGTTCTTTGAAGCACTACATCTACAAAACTGTGTATATTCAGTAAAGCCAGCACAAGATTATATTTAGTGGATTACAATCTCTTTAAAAAACCCTTGACTTCTCAGCTTGCCTGTTATTTCATTTTCAGTCTTAGCTTTCAAATACTGTAAGTAACATTACACACAATACTTCATCTTGTGTCCCCAACTCTGCTAGCCCAAAGATGCATCAGTATAACTCAGTATCTGAGCTCCTGAGAAACCAAGTTATCTTCTCCCAAAGAAAAAGTTCCTTAATGAGAAAACAGTCAAAGTAGTGTTATTTTATAGGAAGAAAGAAATACTTGCATCACAACTTAACATGCAACCAAAGTTAATTTTCTGGTAAAAGTGTGAAGTACATTTTAGGACGGGGTGTAATATTTCCCTCATGAAGCCAGAGGAAGAAAAATGTTTTCCATCCCCAAAAATCTAAGTTACAATGAAGTTTAAAAGACTGCCCTACTTTTACATAGGACTGACCACATGCTTCCTCTGTGAATATAAATTAAGAAGAACTCTAGCACACTACCACTTCATCAGGTAACATATTGTATGATTACAGACGCACTGCCATACTGTTCTCTTGAAGCAAATTAAGATCAATGCGTGCTTCAAAAACTTCCAAAGTTAAAACCACAAAAAATATTTAAAAAGCTTCTTTCTGGATGGCACAAGAAAAACAAGTTATGGTAAGAGCATCTAGACCATCCCAAGCCACAGCAAAATTAGGAATGGGAGGTGAGTGTTCAGAGGAACTAAGATCAGATACAACATGGGGTTTTACATCCTTTTCTCTATCTGGAATTTTTATTACAAAAAAAGCTTTTCCAAAATACCAAGGCTGGTTTCATGCTACTTTAAAATAGTGATCATCCTCTATTAAATCACATCTTTTAGGCAAGAAGTCAGTCTTACAGTTGAGGCACAGAACTTAGAACCAGAAAACTTTTGAGCTGATAGAATCAGAGAAAATGGGGGCTGGAGGGGGCCACGACTCCAGATGTGGCCTCCTCAGTGCTGAATAGAGGAAAGTATCACTGCGCTGGACCTACCGGCAACACACCTACCAACGCAGCCCAGGATGCCTGTAGTCTTCTTGGCAACAAGGGCGCACTGCTGGCTCCTGTTTAGCTTCTTGCCCACTGCCACCCCAAGGTCCTTTTCTGCACAGTTGCTGCCCAGCCCATTGGTCCCCACCCTGTACTGGTACATGGGATCGTTCCCTTCTAAGTGCAGGACTTTGCACTTGTCTCGTTGAACCTCATGAGATTGCTTTTGGCCCAATCCTCCAATTGTCTAGGTCACCCTGAATCCTAGCCCTACCCTCTAGTGTATGTACTGCTCTGCACTGCTTGGTGTCAGCTGCAGACTTGCTGAGGGTGCACTGCATCCCATCTTTCAGGTTGTTGATGAAGACATTGAACAAAACAGTTCCATTCCCAGCCACCCGACAGACTTCCTGGAACATAAGGCACCTACCCTATATAGTCCACTTTCCCCGCGCGTAAAATGGAAATACTACTTGCTTCACATAAGCATTCAGACACAAAAATCCTTGACTTCTGAGATCCTCTCATGGAATTTTCTAAAGGGCAAAATGTATTTTTAATTACATTTCCTTTTTTGGCTTTTCCCCAGCATTTAATGAGGAGCTGTCATTAGTGTGAATTACACAGAAGTCCAGTTGTCCATACACAGCAGAGTACATAAGAATTTTTTTTTTTTTTTTTTTAAATAGGACAGCTAGCTTCACTAGCCTTAAAAAAGGCTCTCAAACCCATTCGTATCCCCCAATAAAAACAGAGAATAAGAGCATCTCTAACAAATATTTAGTACTGAAGGGGGTATGTCTACATGAGATGCTTTACTTGAGATTAGATCAAATTACTGTGCAGGAAGCACGTAGCAAATTTACTCACGATTATTTCCTGCGCAGTAGTGCACATGTAGATTGCTGACAGGGTGGGCTCCATCACCAGAGCCCGTGAGGGGACAATGTTCCCTTGCCCCTGCAACAGGGGGCTCCCAGCTGCCGCTTCACCATTATGATTAGGGGCTGGGGGCTGGGAGATTCTTATCTGCCAGCCCTAACTCCGCAGGTGCAGGGCCCAGGCTGGGAGATGAGAACTCCCAAGCCCAGGCCCCATGACCACGGAGCTAGAGCTGGCAGATAAGACTCTCCCAGCTCTACAATTTTGATTGTGGAGTGAGGGCAGGGGGACACTGTCCCCGCGGTGGCAGAGCTCACCCTGGCAGCAGGCAGCTCCCGGGGGCAGGGGACAGCTGTCTCCTGGACCCATGCTCCCAGCACCAAGCCCCTGGGCAAGGACACGGGGAGCCTAGAGCTCCCCTGGCTGCTGCAGGAGGCTGCTGCAGAAGCAGACTGCTGCCACGAGCAGCAAATCTGCTTCCGCTTCCCTGCACATGTAGATGCCTGCCTGGGGTGGGTTTACTCCAGAGTAACCCCAGTCCGGAGCATTTGCATGCGTACAGGTGCCCAAAGGCCGTGAAAACACAGAGCTGCTTTAATAAGAGTAGTGGGGATTCAAACATTCTATTTCAGTGCTCTCTTTGGCTTGCTAAAATTATGCAAAGCAGAATCTACTGCAGGATGGATGAAGGGGATGCATGTCACTTTCTGAAGAACTGTCACTATGCTTTTAGCAAGTTGTCTATATACATACATAGATACAACACACATATACAAAGGGGTGGGGGGGCAAAGGGATGGGATTTAAGCCTCCATATATCACACCAAATTATCTACTTAGAACTTCAGGGTGGGAAGCGAGGACATTTTCAGCTATCTAAATAAACCCACATTTTAGAGACTAGAAGTTATTCCTTCACCTTCTGACTAAATGAAACGTCTCAGATGGAAAAAAATGTTTAATTTTCAGATAAGCAGTCCTATCTGGATGAAGGAAAAGGTGCAGTCTGAGAAGTTTTATTACACACCAGCAGTACTGCATTCTGGTCATTCAGCCACTCTATAAAATCACGCCTTGAGGTAATTTTTGTGGGATATGGGAGAAGTGCAAGAAGGCGGCTGCAGCACGTACTCAAAACAACTGCTAAAGTGAACAAACAAACTCACAGGGAACAAGGCAGGTCTAGCATGCTGATGTGCTATCAGTGTCCTTTGCTTTCTAGTGCACACTCACCAAGCCTCTGAAGCATAAGCCACAACTGCATGTGCACAGTTTAAATACGTGCGACTTGTACACGTATAAATACAACCCTCACTGATCACCTACTAGCCAACTAAAATGCAGCCACTACACTAGCAATATTACAGGATAGTTTGTCCATAAGGGAAGAAGAACTTCTCCATTTGACAATGAAAGGGAACCAAGTAAGGTTATGTCCCAAGTTCAACTTTAGGTGGGAGTTGAAGGGCTAACCCTTCCTACTCTTCATAAGGAGTGGCATCATCTTTATCACAAGGGCTCAGGGCCCTCTTCTATGAATCCGCAGGAAGACCCCATTCTTCAGCCAAACATGCGCCCTTTACAAGCGTGCTTGTTTCCCGAACTCAAAGGAAAACTCCTACCTGTGCCATCCCCAGAGCTACTTGCTGCAGCACTCCAGGCTGAGGTTTTGTTTGCTTGCTTTTGCAGATCTCCCCTAAGAAGTAACCAGCCCAGACCCTGAACCATGGAAACTTAGTTTATTTACATACGGTAAGCAAACTTCTTCCTCTGTATCACCTACACATGACTCTTTTATTAGCCCATCACACCAAACAATTCTGAAGTTAAAACAACAAACATCTCCTTCCTTGTTTCCTGTGCCACTAAGGAAAAACAGGGTACAAACAGAGACGAATACAACCACATACGTTTTGGTAAAGACCATTTCTGAAAATGGACTGATTTAACATCAACCCCAACAACATACGCCTTATAGCGGCTTGGTTCTTCCTTCATTCATACAAGACGTGGCATGAATTAGCACATCACCCTAAGCTTCTACAGACTTATATCAAAACATCCATCAAAACCAATGCTGTGAACCACTTACCATGAAGCAAGCATCATGCTTGAAAGAGCACTTCAATTTTAAGCCTCTCTTCAAACAAACGCATCTTTTGGAATGCAAGTTTCTTGTGCTGGTCCTCAACTCAAAGGTAAGTATATTTTGAAGAATCTCAAAAAAAAAATCCCAGAGGTCTGCATTTTTTAATGCAAAGACTGTTCTGCACTTCAGGAAATATTTTCAAACACTCACGCAATCTAGTAACTCAAACTTCCGTTTTGAAGTTGAAACTTGGCATGAGCGTATTCCTTTGAGGAATGAGGCCTTTGCCAAATTTAATATATTAGCCGAGAAAGCCAAAACGCATGAGAGTAGATATTACACACACAAAATACCATTCTTCTTCACCGACGTAAGGGCTCAGACATGTGTATCTGGCTAGACACACCAATTTCAGGTATTAAATAGTCAAACTGACATGTCACTAAAAGAGGGTCTGTTGCTGTGAAAGCAACCAAAATATAACATATGTAAACAAGTTCCCAGTTCTGCTCCAGAGCACCTTTCTGATTGCATCTGTCCAGGTAAACAAACCTCAAGTTGCCAACAGGATGATATGCAATCCTGAAAGGCAGAGATTCACCTGCAGAATGATGAATGCAAGGGTGGACAGCCTTCAGGAAACACTCTTCAGTAAGCAGATAGCACCCTGTAACATACAGCAATCTTAGGTGATCTTTATAACACTGAAGCTAGACAATAAGTAAGTAAGTAACAAAGAGTAGGCGCCTATTAGTTCAGATGCAGAAATCTAGATTCCATTATTTAAGACATACAAAATAGGAAAGAAAAAAAAAAAAAACCTCCTGGACACATTTATAGAGATAAACCTTCACTAGACTTCAACCTACTGCGTACCTCTTTGGGCTAGAGCAAAGACATGAGACCATTTCAGTCTCTGAGTCGCACAAAATATGAAAGATCAGAATTCAAGCTCAAGTTAATAGCCATTTCTGTAGTTTTAGTAGCCTATTTTTAAAAATATATTTGTTATCTTTAGTCTCCTTTAATTGATTGACACTGTTTACAAATAAGCTCACTAAGTGTAGCTTATTTGATACTCGACGTGCCCGAGTACCAAATCTCCTACATAAAAAAAGTAAAATAAAAATCAATCAACGAGAAAGTTTTGTTTCCCCCTTTTAACCAAAAAAAGAATTCAAGTTCTGCACACATTCATAAGATGTCCACAACTATAGTCTGACTGTCCTAAATGCAAAATGCCCACATTACGGTGGAAACTGAATGCACACAAGAGGCAACATAAACACAAGATTACTCAGAACATCCACAGTTCACCGGGTTGCATATTGCAGAATTCACGAAAAACATCTCCATATGCACACACATTTTAACCCTACATTTCCCTGGAACTTTCTGAAAGCTCACACTCACAGCTTGTTGCGGATTTCAGGAGTTTAATGAAGGCCTGCCCCTTTGTGACGTTTAGAAGGGACTGGGAGAATGGTACATTCTCCCTACGGGGATAATCTTCTTAAGAGAGATTGTAAATACCTCAGTGAAACACTGTGAAAGCCTCAAAACAACCTATCCTCTCAGGGAAGGAAGGAAGATTCCTGGCTTTCTGACATGCTGAGCTTTCAGCTAAAACGTGCCCTTTTCTTTTTCCCCACTTAAAACACAGGTGTCAAATGCACAGCCCGTGGGCCAGATCCATTCCACAGAGCCCCTGCTGGGCTATTGGTAGGCCACCAAAAGTTGTAGGGCAAGAGGCATGGCCTGCCACAGAATCCAGGGACCTTGGACCCTGGTGTACGTGGTGATTGGCCACAGCAGTGCAAGCCAGGGATGATACAGCCCAGCTAACTTTGCCCGTCACTGCTGCTGCAGCCCCAGCGCCTCAGACACTGGTCCCGTGGCTATGCCATGCTGGAGCCAGTGCCACTGTAACCCCCATGCCAGAACCAGAGTTCCTGCCGCTACGTGACTCAAGCTGGATCTGGCTTGGAAGAAGCTCCAGGGTCTGGAGCCAGCCCAGGAAGCAAGGTGAGTTTGACACCACTGATTTAAACTAGACCACTTGCGGGGTGCAAACAGCAGCGCAGGTGATCAGTCACCTGAGGCAAACCGTGTAGCTGGACAGCAAGAACAGCAAAGATGAGACCTCATCTGTGACCCAACATGAAGCTCCACAGATTCACTGTTATATTGCACCGTTGTACTAAGTTAACAAAAAAAGCATCCTTCCCATTCATTGTTGTGCTTGCTTTGGTAACATAACATTCAGTAAGAATTCATCATCAAGGCAGCGTGTGAAATTCATTAAACAGCACAGTACTACAGTCAGCAGCACAAAGTGCCTGAAGGAAAAGGAGGTGGGCTAGTAGAGCAGAAAAAGAAAGTCTGGGTCACAGTTTCGACATCTGGGAAAGGGGTGGAAGTCCCTCACACTGGTCATTCCCAGGGGAACATGGACTAACCGTCTTCACTCGTCTCGATTCCAGAATAGGGCAAAGCTGACTGTCCTCCCCAGCTGCCCCTGAGCCAGCTTGTGAAACGATTACTGGTTATGTTGCATTGCTTTGAGGCAGTGGTTGGCTCTTTCCCTTTTTTGGATTCGAGACCCCTCCACAACATCTGCAAATTGAGCAACACCCAATTTCAAAAGCTAGTTTATAAATTACAATGCCCACCTCTTTCCAGAAGGGCTGGGTGGGGCGGGGCGGGGGGCGGGGGGGGGCGTAGAATTATCTAGGCAGGGACACACCGGAGCCTGTGTTTATCTACTTAGTTTATGCTTATCTCCTCGTACCTAGCTTCTCTCTTCACACCTCACAGCACCCTTCAAAGGGTCTGGTGTCACTCCAGGGTGCCCTGGGCCCCTGGCTGAAAATCACTACTTTAAGGCAGTAAAGAGTGAAAACTGAGATAAACAGCCTAGCAAGGGACGCAGGACAAAATTTCAGAAAAAGACAAAAACAACAACTATTAATTTCACTAATTTCCTATTTTTTTCTTTAAGCGAAGGCATCACAGGAACAAGCGAGCATCCCCGTCTGAGACGGCACTGCGGCTGCCAGGCAGTGCGGGAGTGTCCCCGTGTATACTGAGAACACGCTCCATTTTGGTACGATCGTGACAAACCCGAGTCTGGCTGTGGGATGACCCAAGCCCTGGGTCCTCTCCCCATGGCCTCGCTGCAAGGTCTCAGGGCTTTACCTGCATCGTTCTCTCGAGGGGCTGCTCTCTGCTAGTAAATCCCAGTCTAACCAGCACCATGACTGGACTTTACAGCTTCGCAAAGGAGAATCCCACAAACCCGCAGGGTTCCCCGAAAGGAAATGGGTCTGCTGCCCTGGTGGGGATGGGAGGCCTGCTCTCGCCAGCCACTCAGGACGGAAAGAAAAGGCGAGTCCTTGGACGCTTGGGCAGCAACGGGGAGCTGCTGAACACGCTGCCAAGCAAGCAGGGCTGCGCACATACGCTCCTGTGTAAAAAGCACAGTGCTACGGGGTGTGCGGGCAGGCAGCCCCCCGCAGCCGAAGCACCACGAAGCCCCTGTGCCCCGGGAGCCCCAGGGGTCACGTCAGCTGCCGCCACCACAGCAACAGCTGGTCCGGCTGCCCAGAGGCTGCATCCCCGCCACTCAGCTGTCCCGGGCAGGAGCAGGGGCAGGGGCGCGGGCAGCGTCAGCGCAGGGAGGACCGGCAGGGGAGGGGCCGGGAAGAGGGAGGGAGGGAGAGAGGATCGCAGGGGCCGCGGCGCAGCTCTGCCGCCACACACCGGCGGCCCGGGAGGAGCAGCGGCACACGCGCGCGCGTTGCACGCGGGGCGCAGCCGTGCCAGCGGGCTCACCTTGCTGCACGTCGCCGTTGGCGCCGCCGGGCAGGGGCACGCTGAGCTGGCGCTCGGGCGCGGGCAGGCAGCGGCGGCAGAAGGAGTGCAGGCAGGGCAGCAGCTTGGGCTCGGCCTCGCGCCGG
>NW_017728935.1:5644748-5665909 GCF_001723895.1 Crocodylus porosus | reverse complement strand
TGCCGCTCCGCTCCGCGCCCGCACGTCAGCGCGCACACGTCACCGCGCCCGCCGCGCTCGGGGCGGGGCCGCGCATGCGCGGGAAGCGACCCCCTCGCCCGGGCCCCACGTGCCCGCGGCAGGACCACTACCCCCACGGGCCGGCGAAGAGGGCGCGGCTGCCCCGGCCTGCGCTTCCCCGACCCAGGTGCTCGGGACGCGACCGGCGCGGTGGGGACGGTACTGACCGGGCCCCGGACCGAGGGCTGCCAGCAAGGAGCAGAGCCAGCAGCGCGGCAGCCCCACCGGGACCGTGGGAGTTTCCTGCAGGCAGCGCAGTGATGTTTCGCACTTTCATCCCCAGCAGCCAGTGTCCTCCACTGCACGCACTACAGCTACCACACTTACAGGCGCTTACCTCTGTTTAAGCTGTGGTCACTGCTGTGCTAGAGCAAAACGGACTAAGAAAAACTCTGATTGGCATCGCTCGGTGGGCAGTGGCTGCAGAACCAGGATGAACATTCCTTCCCCTACATGATGTATAAGCTCCTGTTCTAGTTGCAAGCCTGATTTGTACCTAACACTTGTTCTTGAAACACAGCCTTGCAGGGCAGGGGGGACCTTTTTTTCCTGTAGCATATGCCCAGCACAGCTTTTAAGATCATTTGATTAGGGGGAATGGATCTGGATTTTGCCCTTAACGTTTATACAGCACTAGGGCCAGATGCTGTCTAGACTTTAGCAAGGATTAAAAGGCATATATGAGAGAACAAGTGAGATGATTGCCTAGCAGGTCCAGGGGTTGCCATTATCGAGTCAGAGCATGCAAACAGCAACTGGTCCGGAGATCAGCAAAAGCTCGTGAAATCAGGACAGCGATTGTCATCACAGTAAAGAATTCCCTCTGTAGGCTTCACAACTCTATGCCAAGAAAGAACTTGTGCCACTGACAGACTTCAATACTCTCGTGCCCTCTAGTGCCTAAGAGCAGTTAACGTGCTCAAGCCTTACCGATGAGGTTTAGTATGCAAAAGTGCTCAGATTTTTACAGTAGCACACACCCAATAAACTGGAAGAAAACAAAACATTTATTTGAGGAATAAAAACATACAAATGATTTAAACATGTTCAGTCGAAGAACTAACGTACATGTGAAATTCAGACACTTTAAATTACACTTAATCGCACCATCAGTCTATGCAGCAGAATTTTCCCTGAACCTGTTCCACCTCCTGCTAGACTTAAAATAAAAACAACCTGAGCACAGTCCATGTCTTCCTGTTTCACTACATACCCCTAACTATAGGAGCCCAAGGGCATGCAGCTTCTCCAGGAACAGCGGTAGATGTGCTGCACTGCAACGGCAGTGCCAGACCTTCAAAAGTCTTGCTGGATATTCTCCTTGTTTGCTTCCCCATGCTGCTGCTTAATCTGTGAGATTTCATTTTCAAGCTGCACAATAGTTCTCTCAATCTCATAGTTTTTACTAACCAGAGACACCCACCTGAAAACAAAAGATACAAAAATGCTTGAATGCTGTTTCTGACTATTCTAAAAGATTCAGCTGTTTAATGATAAGAATTACTGTTCCGAGCAGTCTTAAATCAGACAGTTCCCCAGTGTTTAACAAGGCTGTCCAGCACTAAACAGAATTAAGGAAAATTCTGTCTCTACCTCCTTTAAACCACATGTCAGGTTTTGCACAGCACAGAAATGGATTGATCTCCTCCAAACACCAAAAAAAAAATAAAAATTCCGCTGTCATCTTGGATGACAAGGTATGAGAATAAATTTAAATTTGTAGGCCATTTCAGAATTGCTGATATGCCCTTCTCCTTCCCACAGCTTTGCTCACAGCTTCGTTCACCCACCCTTGCATTACCCCAACAGCTATTCTGGGCGCTTCAGTCCCTGCTTATAACACATTTGCATGGTGACGACAATACTGTAAAAGCACCTTAAGCCATGAAGAATATACTTTTGTTTTTTGTTTGGGGGGGGGGCGGGGGGGGCGGCTGAATACTCACGTTGACTCCATCTCTCGTAGCTTAGACCCAGCTGTAAGTTGCATGTTTTTACGCTGCCAGTTGAGATCTTGAATGTTTTTCCTATGAGAAAACAATACAGGTTCTTTAACCACACAACTGCATTTGCCTTGTCTGCTTCTTTGAAAGTAGAAGCAGCTGCTGTACTTGGAATGCAGCCCACCACCCTCATACTGCTCATGGGAAAGGATTCCAAGTAAATCAGATGCAGAGCACCAGGCAATGAAGCACACGGCCCAGTATAGACTTGCACACATGCTAAACCTGAAAAATAAGGAAAACGCGTGCATAAAAGTCTGTAAAATGAAACATCCGGCTACTGCTCATGCAGGGCAAAAGCAAAGATGGCCAAGAGCACTAAGCTGCTCCATCCTCATGCAGGCTACAGAGACGTTCTAAAGCACAAATACAAAATACTCTGGAACGCACGCAGACACTACCTGGAACGTTATATTTTTTACAGTATAGTTACGCAACTGTCTAACTGCTGTTGTCTGTCAAAGGCATTTTAGCTGGATTGCTAATGTGATCAATCAAATGCCAACAGATATCCTTGTGCCTTACATACTCTTAGTGACCAATCTAGCTATCTACAATGCTATAGCTCCAATCAGCATGACTAGAGATCATACCCCATGGAAGCCATCACACATCCATGTATGATTTGTCAAGAAAATTGGAGTCTGGGGAAAAAAAATTCCACCAGTGCAAGTTCATCTCCACAAGCAACCAAGTTTAGCTTTTCTTCAAGAAGGACTAATTCAAACACTTAGTTTCAGGACAAGACTAGGTCCTCATCTCTACAGCCATCGCAACAGCCTAAGGATGAAGGCTATATTAAAATTTCGTCCAAGATTTAGAATGAGAATGGGAAATAGCTGTACTTACCTCAGTTTCTGCAGTTCTTTCTGGGCTTGTTCTATCATATGAACTAGATGTCTAATAGCAAAATGAAAAGCATTTAAAACAACGTTAGGAACGCCATTAGCTCAGAAGTACAGGTGCTAGCAACTGTCTCCCTTTCACTACTCTAGACCAGGGGTGCTCACCTTCCGGCCCACAGAGCATCTGGCCTGCAGAGCTTCCCACAGGTCAGGAAATTTGGCAGCTGGGGAATAGTGGCCATTAATACCAGCACCCCTCCCCTGCTGCCAAATTCCCATGCCCCCTTCTTGCTGCACAGCTTTATTTGGGCCAGGCCACTCCTGCCAGGTGGGGCACGAGATCCAGCCCGCAGTAGCACCGGGTACCGCCCATCTGGCCCACTGGGGAAAAAGGCCGAGCAAAACTGCTTGAAAGTGAAGCAAGCAAACTGCTCATCACGGTACCCACATAGGCCAGGGTGTCCAATATTTGCAGACCTCACCTGGAACATGCGTGCACATCTCATGCAACCATCTCGCAGTAGTCTGCATGATTCAGACAAACAGAACAGAAACGGACTCCAAGATCATCAATTTTAGTCCCCTGCTATTGGGCAAAACCCTATCACATAATTACTTGATCAAACTCCATCTGGAAACGCCTCTCACATTTCCTCTTAGGATTGCATTAGTACTTCCACCATCCCATCAGACCGGCAGCTCAAAGATGCTGTGCAATCAATTTACACCCCAGGGTTTCTCTTCCCCCCTGACATTTTCAACTGATGGGCTCCCAAGTTATACTGCCAAGTTTTGTTTCAAGCCTCAAGCATATGAATTTGTTTCAGTCTTAATATACAGGCTCACAAGTATTGGGAATCCCTCCAACTTCATTGTTACTTGAATTCTCAGCATATCCCACATTCTGCTAACCACCAGGAATGGCTCCACAGATCACAGCTGGCGAATCTCCGAGGGAAGCCATTTTCCCTGGTTCCCTTGATAACTGCTCAAGATAGGAGGGATTTGGATTTCCCTGGCGTAAAGGCCGTCTTCAGTGGAGTTACCGTTCTCCTAGATTTGGGGACCTTGCTAAGAGGAACGCGCACTGAGAGCTGATTTCTTTGAGTCAGGCTCCCCACGCAGAACCGCCCCTGGCAAAGGCGGGCAGTGCTGGAACATGCGAAGAAGCGTCAGAGGCACGAGTGTGCCACTCCACCGGGTGACACAGAGACGCAAGGAGAGGATCTAGTTGATAGACCCAGGCAAGCACTGCTACGGTGTCAGCAAACAAGGTCAAACAGGTTTCCTTCACCCACCCACGCCATGCTGCTCTGGCCGTACAGTGCGTCTGAGGTACACGTTCAAGCGACTGCTAGGAAGTTGCCATTATTCTGGTGAAGAAGCCTACACAAAAGCCGGGGGAGCTGTAAACTGGGTTCATTGTAGGAAAGGCCCACGTACTCATTGTACACCTTCCACGCGTTGCAGCCGTGCTGAGACATCAGCTCCAGGTTCTCGATGCGGACAGCCTGGTGCTCCAGCTGAGCCATCGAGTTGTTGACACACTCCTGCCAGGCCGTGATGTCGTTTTTCTGGCCTGAGGACGGGGCCGGCAGCTCGTACCTGCAGAGACAGCACAACTCCTGACTCCCAGCTCCAGCCTCGGCCACCCTGACACTCCCCGCCCGCCCCGGCCGGGCAGCTGCACTCACCGCTTCATGCTGAGCAGCTCGAGGGGCTGCCGCGCCGCCAGGCGCTCGAACTCGTTGCGCATGATCTCCGTCTGCGGGAGGGACACACGGTCACGGCGGGGCAGGGGGAGGAGAAAGGTGGGGGCCGGGGAAGGGGGAGCGGCTCACCTCGAAGGCGCTGTAGTCGGGCGCGGACAAGTAGCTGAGGTAGTTCTTGGTGGGCCGGTAGCGCCGCGTCTCCTCCTCCACCAGCGCCGCGGCCTGCAGCGGGCGCGGGCACCCGGTCAGCGCCGCGCCGCCCCAGCCTCGGCTCTCCACCCGCCCGCGACCATGCCGCCCCTGTACTCACCGCCTCCCGCACGCCCGGCGCCTCGTACCCCTGGTCGAAGTAGGGCAGCGCGTCCACCGCCACCTCCCCGGCCACCAGCCCCGGCCCCGACATGGCTCCGCTCCGCCCAGCCGCCCACTGCGCCTGCGCCGTGACCCCACCCTGCCGCTGCGCCTGCGCCGTGACCCAAACGCCTCTCTCTGCGCGTGCACCGCGCCCCCTCGTGCCACCGTCCGCGTCCTTTGCTGCACCTGCGCAGTCCGCGGCCTGCGCCCCGCCCCCGCGGCCGTGCAGAGAGGGGCGGAGTCGTGAGACGGGTTGAAATACTTTTAACGAAAGTCCGAACAGCGCTTGCACGTAAGTGTGTGTATGTGTGTGCGCATCCATATACATGTATGCACACACGTGTCCATCCTGCACCGGCACGTGTGCCAGGCATCCAGCCCACGGGAAAGGCAGTGCGACTCCACGCCCGCATGTCCGCCTTGTGCAGGTCCCTTGGTTGCAGGGAGCGCGGCGGCCTGTCCGCCCAGTCCTGGGCACCCCTGGCCTTGTACCATGCCCCCGGGGCACGAGCCAGCCTGGCTGCAGTGTCCGAGCTTGGCCCCGCGCAGCAGGGTTCAGGCCTCAGCTCTCACTTCTTCTGAAGAAATTTCATTTTACTTCCTAGAGAAGGAAAAAAATAAACCCAAATCAGAAGCTGCAGAGGCTCCAGCCACGGAGGTTCGCAGCAGACCAGCCCTCAAGGCTTCTCCAGCCAAGGGGGGAAGCTCCCCCTGCCCTCTCCAAGCCAGCGCACGCTGTCTGGGCAGACCAGAGCTGCCCTGCGCACAGAGATGCCGAGCCTCTGGACGGTGGCCAGGGTGTAAACCAGGATGCAGGCACCCTTTGGAGGTCGGAGCCTGAGCACAAGCTCATGGAAACTCTAAAGCGGAGCGGACCTATCGTGCAGTCATATTTTATGTAATCAGCATCAACACGTGCCTTGATAGAGAAGCAAGGCAGAACATTTACCCAGACTGCGGAGAATTTTGTTCATCCCACTTCGTTCAGTCTCTGGAACGGTCTCCAAATACTCAAAGGCACGGACCTCAAACAGGCCTACGAAAGAAAGAGACCATCACTGAGCCACATGCGGGGGGGAGTGCACAAAAAACCCGGAACAGGCCACGTCAGTCACTAGAAGATTTTAGGAGCCTACTTTAGCCCTGCTCTTCATGCACAAACTCCTGCTCACGGCCTAGACAGGGAGAGGCTCAGGCCCAAAAACAAATCCTGCCATCGAGGGAGAAATTTTTGGTCAGCCAGACTGCTTTTAACCTGAGAAGTAGAAACCTTAAAAAAGCTGTCGGCCTCTCATATTAGAGAGGCCAAGATGACGGTCTGCAGGGCACAGAGCACTACATGAATCCTGGCTCTGAATCCGTTTCCCCTCAGGCTCATCCGAACAGACTTCTGAAAGGATTTAGAATCCGACAAAACAATCCTTTCCGAGTCCTCTGATGTAAACATTTATCTCGTCTTTTGTCCAAGTGGCCCCTGCACCAGCAAAAAGACAGGCCTTACCTTTGACCCCACTCTTGCGGAGCTCCCGGTCTTGGATGAACCCTGCAAACATCTGTGTCTCCATGAACAGGTCCAGAAAGTGGCGCACGTTGCGGGAGGTATGGGACTTCCGGAACGGCTCTCGCTGGAATGCCCGCTCCCCCTTCTCCGTAACATTCATGTGCAGGGAGTAATGCCCGACGATCTCCACAAAGAACCACACAAAGGCTTCGGAGACAAGGGAGGCCAGAGTAGCATCACCTACGAGGAGAGGAAAAGCAGCATCACCACTTTCCGTTGCCTGCATACCTGGGCAGTCATTCCTACCTCCACAAAGCCCTGCACAGCAGCAGACAGCTTGTCTGAAGAGCACTGCGTTCCTCCAGCATCATGTGCTGTTCTGACCGACCCCGATCTTGCCATGTTGCCAGAGTGCTAGCGGGGGAAGGGTGCTCCCTGACCATTGCGATGGGTTGTAATGTACAGGAATTGCAAGAGACCTACAAACCAATACCTGAACTTGACTGAATGACTCTTCTGTCAGCAGAGACCTGAGAATACCCTTCAGGACTCACTGTCTTTTATGCTCCCTTTTTGGATAAGCCAATATAAAAGCCATTTGACTCCACATAACCTCCCAGTCTGAAGTACAGTCCCACTTCTCTGTTAAACAGGGAGAAGCCCATCTCTGTTTTGTGCAATTACTGAAAAGAACTGCCCCCAGAATCAGTGCTGTTACATGTGGCTCCAGCATGCCTTGGTATATTGAGATCTGACCATGACTAAAGGAGCAGGGATTACGGTTTTGCACTAAAGCAGAAGGCATGGTCCTCAGCCCTTGGCACCATTTATCCCTGTTCAGTTAGTCTCATCTGAGCTGTAGCAAAGCCCTCAGGCTCCATAAGGCAGCAACATTTTGTCTTGACATTACCTTGTATGTCATTCTGCTCTTGGTGTAAAATTTCACTTCTCTCCTCCAAAATCTGTGTAAGTGCAGCCTGGAGTTTGGGAGGTAAGATTTCATCTTCATCCGATACCTGACCAAACAAATGGTGGATACAGCATGTGTATGTTAGATCTTACAGGCAGACTTCTCACGAGGAATGGTGAAAGGCATGCTGGTGACGCGCCTGAATGATCAGCGCAGTTACTCTATGAAATGGTGCCCATGTGTGGGGACAGCACATTTGCCATGTGGCCACAGAAATGAAGTGACAAGCAAAGGAATCTGAATTTAGCTGCCTACACTCACAAAGTAGTACTAAGTGAGATTTGTGCTGTCTCCTATGCCCGTTATGTAGTCCCAGAAGAGAGAAATCTAGCAGGAAGGAAAACCAAAATGACAACGTGTTGGTGAAAGACTGATCCTTGAATACCTGTGCCTACCTGCTTCCATGTATTGGCTGCAATGCAAGATAGAAAAGTGAGGCAAAGGGGAAAGACTTCTTAACTGGGAAAAGTAATAAGCTTGTACAGGAACCATGACAGAAACCAAATTGCAGAAAGGGCATTTATAAAGTGTAGCCTTGGAGAAGCCTGAAGAAAAATGGGCAACAGCTTTGTGATCCAAGTGGGATAGGGATCAGGAACTCCTGGTCGCCTAGCCCCATTCTTTCATCTGGGAAGTCATCCACATCTCACTGGGTCCAATTCCACTTCAGTTAAACGGTGATATAAGCCCACTTCCCGGGCCGCTGGAATGCTTGGTGTGACACTCAGGAAGCGGGTGTTAGATAAGCATTTTTACTGGAAAGCAAACCAGTCTGCAACACTGAATCATCTTGCGTTCTAAAATTAACAAAGAGTTCTGCGAATGCACCGGAATGATTAGATCCAAATAATGCTGCTTCATTTCTGCTTGGGAGATGGCTACGGGTGCCAAACAACAATGCCATAATGTGTTTATAGCAACTTGTCTGCTAATTACAGAGCCTTGTCAGTACAAGGAGAACATTTGAGAGTAGCATAAATTACTAAGTGGGCAGTGACTTTTGCTTACTCACTCGTTTGTGGAATAATTGGGCAGAAACCTCAAGTACATGCACAGGGCAGAAAGGTGGCCAAATATAAAGCAGAGAAATTACGTGGACTGGGTTGTCAGAGCAGCACTCTCAGCTAGCCCGAACAGGAGGGCAGTGATGCCAGGGTGACACGGAAGCCCAATGTCCCCCTCTGCGCAGCCAGCACTTACAGGCACTTGGGCCAACCTGGAACCTAGAGCCAAGGAAGCAGGAACACCTGGGCTGAGGGGCCCTGCATCCCACGCAGATCAGCCCCGTCTCTCCAGCAGAGGGAAGGCACAGACAGGACCGTGGGGCTGTGCAGACCGAGGTCAGCTCAGCCTAGTGCGTGGTTTGGTGTCCTGCATGTTATCTGGTAAAGCCCAATGGGGTAACCCTTTGCCCGGCTTGCTGGGCAGCCCACAGCTCTCTCAGAGACCTGCGTCACTCACCTCTTGCAGAAACCTGTCAGCACAAAGGTCAACGATCAGTACCTGGGGAAAGGAGTTCACATTAAGCATGGTCAGGCCAAGATTCTCTCTGCACCACAGCATGCCTGAGCACCGGTTGAGTCCCCAGACCCACTGCAGGTTTTATACCGCACCAAGCAAGCCGAAACGATTTAACTGACAGCAGGCTGGACACTGACAGGTGGCTGAAAAGTCACAGACTTGCTCTGAAGCGTCTTGTGAGCTTATCTTTCAGCTCTTGTGTTGTCAGGCCAACAGCTTTCTCTTGTCAACAGAGGAACCATCCCACCCCAGCTCTTGCATTTCCTCCACGTCTCACCTCCTCTACGGGCAGATCCTGAAGCTGTGGTAGGGAGCACGAGAGAATGCCGATGAGGAATGGGGTGGGAGAGCAGACAATGTCAATCATGGGAGCTGGGAGGACAGGGATGTAGGTGTGCTGCCAGGTGAAGGGGTAAAGCATTGCAACCACAGCGTGGCCACATTTAGACAAAGTGCTAAAGGGAGAGAAAACAAATGACAAGCTGTCAGCCCACTGGTCAGGTGCCAGCTGCAAACAGACACAAGTGCTCAGTACTCTGGGTACGTGCAATTCCCACGCAGCAAGCCGAGCAGGAATCCCCAGATCCGCAGCTCTCCTGCCTCAGTCTCACAACCCACTCCTCAAAGGGAGCACACCACTGCTAAAGGAAATGCTTCCTTGTTTCATTCTGCTTTGATCCCAGGTCCGCTATAGCTTTTAGCGTGTTTGCACTTCAAACACGGTTCAAGTCTCACGCGGAGAATATTTAACAACCCTCCCGGTCTTTCCATACACGTGTGGTCTGCAGACCTCAGAGCCACACAGGTGGCCTTCAGGGCACCCACTCTGAACACACACCTGCTTTAGAAAGACTCACGCCTGAGTCTGTACAGAAACAGGACTGAGAAAAAACAGACATCCCTCAGAGATGGAGGCGACATCCAATTCAATTTTCACCTTAGATTGTCTGCAACAAAGATCACTCTCCTTTCCAGCAGGAGAGAGGCACAGACGCGAATCAGGTGACAAACGCTGAGGCACTGGAACAGGCACTCAAAGTCGACATGTTCGAGCCGGGAATCCAGCGGGCGACACAGTTCAATAACCTGAGGGCAGAGCGAAGAGTAGCAGCGTTGGGCAGCAAGGTTGTGACACAGGGACAGCCGGGGGGACTTGCGGACCTGTGCGGCGCAGCCTCTTCTGAGCATCGAGGCGAGGCAGCAGGGGCTCCGCTCACCTCTGGAGAACGGCTGGGGCAGGGGAAGGGCACCGCGCCGGTTCTTCCCTTCCCTATGCGAGCTAGAGCCGTTTCTGTTGTCGTTCCTCTCCTGGTAGTAGGCTGCTACCCAGGCAAATCCTACAGTGACTTTACCACTGTTCCCAGGCCACCTCAGCCCCGCAGCACAGCTGGCCTATGTCTTTCTGCCCGGCTCATGAGAGCAGGAGCTTGCACACGCAGCCAGGGCCCCTCAGTACCTCGTTCCCTGCTCCTGGCAGGAAGCTCTTCACAGTGATAGTACGTCCAGGCGCAGGGAAAGGCGCCTCCATGACGCTACGCATGAATGGGTGCACGAGGGCTGGGGATATCTCTCGCCTCTTCTCCACCTCATCCAGGATCTGCAGGGAAACAACTACCCATTGCCGTGCTGTGGCTGCACTGCTGTGGAGCAAGGCAGAGCAGGGGGTGGTGGGCGTCTTTACACACACGACCACAAACCCATGGCTGCAATCAGGGCTCCAGCCCATGCTCACTCTCCTGCCTGAGGGTCCTCTCAAAGGCAACCACGAGGGATGGCCCCCAGCCCGCTCCTATCACAGGCACCAGAGCGACCGAGGGGTCGGTGTGGGGCAGGTTCTGGCTCACCTTGGAGAAAAGGTTGAAGCAGCCCAGGCGGCTCACCATGCAGTACACCTCGGGGAGCCGCTTCCCTTTCCCTTCCGGCTGCAAGACAACGGGGACACGGAGTCACGCCAGGCACAGGAGGGAACCCAGTGCTTGCATGCAGGAAATTGACACGTTTGGCCCCTGGGACTGGATCCTGCTCCTCCAGTTCCTTGTACTGCGGCTCCCCCCTTACCCGCTACATAGGGGGTGGGGCACCCCAGGAACCGCCAGGTGTGGAGTGCCCCGGGGCACCGGCAGCACCATGCCCCCTGTCCCTTGTGTCACAGGAGCAGGGGAGGGGCCAGGAGCCCGAGAAGCACAACCCAGAGCAACCCGAGGGGCTGCTGCAGACCCAGGCCAAGCTGAACTGCAAAACTGCCCATGCCCTGCTGCATCCTGACCCCAGCAGCAGGCCCAACAGGCAGCGTCTTACCAAGAGCTTCTTGCAGTACCCGAACCAGCGGCTGCCATCCTCGCCCGTCAGCACGAAGGAGAAGGTTTCGCTGGAGAGCCCAGGGGAGTCAGTCAGGCGCCGCACGGGTCAAGGGGCCAGCGGGGACTTGCAGGCAGCGGGGCTGGGTGTGGGCAGATGCGCCGTGCAGCCCACCACGCCCTGCAACCCTGCCACTGCTAGGCAGGGCACCCAGAAGGGGCGGCACCTTTCACAAGCAGTGGGGTCCCCGCTCCTCCACTCTGCCCAGGAGCGAGGGCGGCAGCAGCTGCAGCTGCAGCCTAGAGCCAGCCCTGGGGTGCGGCACACCCTTCACAACGTAGAAGGGCCCCACTGGGACAGCAGCAGGGGGATGAGAGGGCATCTGTCTGGGAGAAGAGGGGAGTGCCCCTTTCCTCACTCCCCCAGCCCTCTTCCTTTGGGCTCCAGACCTCCCAGGGCTGTGCCAGGACCATCCCCCCGCATGTGGCCTCACCCTGAGGGCAGGCAAGGGCCTGAGGACTCAGCCCAGCATCAGCTCACAACGCAGCTTTTACCTTTTAAGCTCTGAAGCAGGAACCCAGTCCTTGGGATCTGGAAAGCAGAACCCAGGGATGACTTTCAGCCGCTCCTCGGTGTCCTTGGACTGCCGAAAGGGATGTTCAGGCTGAGGAGGGAACACACACCAGTTACAGATGCCAGCGAGCTCAGGCACGTGGCTGCAAGACCTTACAGTGGGGAGTGTCTCCTCCCTGCCCTGGCGCTTCAGTGCATCAACCCGTGCCTTCTGTGAGCCTGCAGAAGACGCTGGTTGCATCCAGCTTCCCTGAGGCTCAAGGCACAGGTCCCCAGGGCACCTCCATGGGCTGGGTCCAGGTCTCACGTGCCCGGGACACGCTTCTCATCGCTCAGGTCCCCAAAGACGCAGCTGCATTCCTGACCCCGTGCTCCCAGGCGTGCAACAGAGACTTGCCCTGGCTCACAGCTTTAGCAGAGGATGTGATTTCAAGGTGCTGCCCAGACTGCCTTGAAATCAGCACAGGGTGTGAGGGCAATTTCAAGCTCACGGGGCTGTCCATAGCATGAGGACCCACCTCAGGCCTGCACTGGGAAGAAGTCACCATTCATGTTAACAGACATCCTCTCCGGGGACTAGAGACCTGACCCGTCAGCCTACGGGCAGCACATCCCCACGGTCCATTTTGAAGGGGAGCAGTGGGGCATTGCAACCATGGGGCAAGGAGAGCACAGACCCTCAGGGCTCAGGCTCCTCCTGTGTGTCCCAGCCAGTTCCCACCAGCCCCCCCCCGCCACAGAGGCACCTCCGTGCAGGACACGCACTTGCATCCTCTCTCCCCGGGACACACATTACACATGCCAAATGGCAGCAGAGCTTATTTCAGCATCACAAGAGGAGACCGCCCCCAGAAGAGAGACCGCGAGGCAGCAGGAGTTATTTTCGCCAGACATCTGTTGCACAGGGGCTGCGCCGGACCCCAACCCACAGGCCATCGAGGGGCTGACAAGCAGATAACCAGGAAGCCATGCTATTTTTACTCTGAGGGCAAGTCTGTAATCACCCCACCCACGGCATAATCATGGCTCCATAATTACGGTGCAATGTTTCCTGGGGGATCCCGGCACAAAAGACCCTCCTGCGTAAATCCCTGTCACACTCAACAGCGGGGCAGAGCGGGAACAGACAGTGAGAAAAAGTCACCAGTTCTGCCGGTCTGGCTACGAGAGCAGGAAAGCAGCTGTAGCCTTTTAACCTTGAGCACTGGTGCTCCAGGGAGACGTGGTCATGCACACTGTGCTGAGGCTGCGAGCTTGCTGGCAGGGACCCTGCCTCTATCTGGAAATCCAGCACCTTTTCACCAGCGCACAACTCCACAGAAAGCCCCTCGCGGCCCCAGGGCCAAGCCCATACAGTTAAAATGGACACCGCTTTGTGGAAAGGAGACACCGCACCCCAGCAACTGCCCCTAGCTCGTTGCTGAAGGAGGCTGGACGAGAGCAGCACAGTCTCGCTTCCCGGGAAGGCGTTTTGGGGGAAGCCCGTTGGGGCAAGGTGCAGCAACAGCCGACTGCGCTGTGCCATCCAGGGCGGCGGGAACCGAACAGCTGCCCGAGAGCCCCGGCCCCCAGCAACCTGCCTCTGATTGCTTTCTCTTCGCGTGTCTTGTGCCAACGCCAACCTCGCTGTGCACGTGTCTGGACAGGCAGAGCGAAGGCCTCGGTGCAATGAGCTGGGTCTGGATTGCAGCCCGAGAGCTGCCACAGGTCACCTCAGCCTCGCTCCCTTCAGCGTGCCCAAACGTGGGGGTGAAAGAATGAGAGCCCCGGGGAAGCCGTGGCGCCCCGTGTGCTCCCCGCTCAGCGGCATGGAAGGCAGCACAGACGAGGGCGGCCCAGCTGGGGGGACGCAGGGCTCTGCCACCGTCCCGCGGCTGCCTCGGCAGCCCAGCACGAAGTGCTGCAGCTTGGCAGTGTCTCCGGAAAAACAAGCAGGAGCCTGCCTGGCGCCGACAGAAGCAACGACTTGCCCACCTCAGCCCAGCGGGATGCAGGAGGCTGGCACAGGCACCCCTGTTTCCCAGCACGGAGCGGCGTCATCCGTGGAGGAGCACAGCAGCAGTGTTTTCAGTTCAGCCAGCCTCAGAGGCAAACCAAACCTAACCCCCACGGGCATGACCAGCTTCTTCCGCAGCAGAAGAGCCCGTCCACGTGCCTCCCCCACAACTGGTCACCCCCCTCCCCGGCTGTGCCAGCCTGGGGCTGGTCCCCTCGACTCCTTCCTCGGTAGGTTTCTCAGACACGCGGGCAGATGGGATCTGACGCATCACACCCCCATGGGATTACTGCGCAGTGAGACACGTGGTGTGCCAGGCCATGCAGAGCAAGAGTCAGGACGCAGCCTGCCGCAGCACAGACCCAGCCATGTCCGTGCCGAGCAATGTTTAGGCTGGAAAGGGAGCCTGAAATTATTGTTTACAGAGCAGCAGCGCGAAGGCTGAAGTTGGCTGCAACCTGGGTTCTTCAGGCTCTACACAGCAGCCTTGCCCCTGCCACAGACAACTTAGCAATGACACCAAGCAGCACCAGCCCCAAAGGCGCTCAAGCTACATCACCTGGTGAGGACCAGAGACACTGCCCGCACCCACGACAGCCAGCCACAGGCCAGCTTGTCTGGACCTGATGCATTTGCTGAAACCACAAGCAGCACGGGTTCGGTCTCTGTCCCTGTCCCATAGAGGACTGGACACTCATGCACACGCGCCCTCCCGAACTTCCAAAAAGCCACAGAGGAGGCAGAAGGATCTAGCGCAGCAGGCTTGAAAGCATCAGGCTGAGGTGGGTCAGGCCAGGTGGCTTTCCCCAGCAAGCCTGAAGTAAGAGGTTCCCCTTTACAGAGGAAATCTAATCCCTCTTTTCCATGGGCCACAGCTGGGGCCAGGAAGGCTCCTGTCCACAGGCCACCGAGCACCTCAGTCTTTCACCCTCCCTCCTCTGTGCCCCACAAGACAGGGCAGTTTTATTATCCCCATCTCACAGCCGGGGAAGGGATTCAGCCCATCCAAAACCATAGAGGGTCTATAGCAGCACTAAGAGCTGAACCCTAGTCTCAGCTCCCAGGTCAGCACGAGCCTCTGCAGAGCCCAGGGGGGGAGCAGCACCGGGAGGGAAAAAAAAAAAAAAAAAAAATCAGGAACAGATCACGCAGGCGCAGGGAGCTGGGTGGTAGGTGGAGGCGGAGGCACCTGCGTGGCACCCACCTTGCTGGGGAACTGCTGTATAATCTGCGGTGCGTAGCTTGCCTCGGCCGACTTCTTTTGCAGCGACACCACCACAAAGAGCTCGAACAGCTGCTGCTCCTGGAGCTCAATCAGGTCCCGCTCCAGCGTCTGGTAGTGCGGGTTCCTCTTGGAGGCCACCTGCACCTGCAGCAGGCGCTTGTGCCGACCTGCGGGGCAGGGAGCGCTTAGCGATGCCATGCTGCGACCAGCTGTCGGGGCAGCAGCTTTCCAGATAACGGGCAAACGGTTCCCCGTCACGGGAAGGGACGGCAGGACTCGGCCCGAGTCTCAGGTCCCTGGGCACAGAATGGACAGGAGCGTTAGCCCTCGACGTGCACCCACCCTCGGGCCTCTTTGTCAGACGCCTTGTTGCAGCCTGGCCCTGGGAATACTGAGGGCAGCAAATCGGTAGCTCTCTGGGCCTACTCCTGGCACAGCGGAGGTGCCCAAGTGCTTACGAGTCTGACGAGGGGTGGCTGCGAGGGACCGAACCTCACTGGTGCCCGTGCGTGGGGCAGGGCGGGTATCGGGAACCCTGGCCCACCTCAGGTGCGCCCACAGGGCAATGCTTTGCAGCAAGGGGCCTCGAGACTGCAGCAGGGCCTGGCTCGTGCCGCAGCCAGGGGAGCTGAGAGCACCTGGCAGCAAGACCTGCCCTGAGGACTCCCACTGATGGCCCGGCCCAGCCTGGCTCGCTCACGCCCTGACTCACCTGCTCCAGGTCAGGCCAGAGCCTCCCCTCCCCCCTAGACATGTGCGCACACGCAGACCCCCTCAGCCCCAAGGCCTCTTGGGCATCATCAGAAGGGCAAAAACGTTTTAATCGATCCAGCACTGCTGTGGTTATGAGCGTGCCCATGCTCAGGCCTGTCAGCTAAACTTTGGCACTCGGTGCTGGCCCCTGGAACCGGGACACTTGGACCCGAGCAAGCGGGGCCCTCAGCCCCGGCCCGGGCTGGGGAACGCCCCCCCGCTCTCCAGCGACTCCCCCCGCCACCCGGGGCCCGGCTGCGCTGACTCACTCCCGCTCACCCACCTTTTGGCAGATTCTCCGAGTCACTTTCGTTCCCGCTGGTTTCACCTGAAACACAGTTTCCACCTGCGTCAGCTGGGAGGGGGCTTCACCGCCTTTGCCGGGAGCTGCCCCAGCTCCGTCACGGACCGGGATCCTCCGTGCGTACTCGCATAAGGGACTTCCTGGGCTTGGTTTTCAGAGATGAATCCCTGCAGCCCCCGCCCCAGCGAGATACAGGGGCCTGCACAGCTGAGAGACAAACGCCTGGGGCACGGTTTGCTCCTTCTCCGAGCGGCAATGGCTGCAGTGAAAACCCTCCCCACTCCCCAGTACACGGGAACCAGGCCTGCCCCTGGCCACGGCTCTGTACCTTTGGCCGGGGGCACTTCTTTCCCTGTGCAAGGCTGCAGCTTCACCCTCTTCTTCCCACGTTTGGAATCAAAGATCTCCTGTATCTTTAACACAAGCTGGAAGCCAAAGAAAGCAGCAGTGAGCACAGGCCACGCATCACATGAATCTGCGAGGCAGCAGAGGCCAGGGGGTCTCGTGCAGATGCAGGCGTGGGTGGGAAACGCTGCCCCAAACCCTGCATGAGGGGGCTGGTCCCAGTGCCACTGGCAGTGCCCAGCACCTGGGGCCTTCCGAGTCTTACAGCAATGCACCCGAGGGCACTACCCGGCCCTGCTTGGGCACGGGAGCTCTGTGCGCTCTGGCTGCCAAGGGGGAGAGGGCCAGGCTGCAAGGCAGGTCTGCGGTAGGAGCTGGAGCAGCTGCTGTGGGACACCCCTTGCCAAGCCCAGGCAGAGCAGGGCCCAGCACGGCGTGGCGGACCCCCTGGATGGGACGCAGTGCTCTGGACACAGGGACAGGAGGCTATTTCCAAGGCACCAGGTCACAGGCTGCCGGCCGTGAGCTGGGCGAAGTCCTGGCCAGGAGGGGTACTGAGGTGCATGGATTCAGGGTGGAAAACCCTGCGGGGACTGAGCAAGTGCCTGCTGCGGGGGCCGGGCACAAGCGGAGGGGACCTGCCAGCGCTCTTGCCCCAGGGCGGTGCTCCACAGTCTTGGGGCTGCCCAAACCACATCAACTGCGGGAAATGGGTGCCAGATACGTGAAACGGCAGCCGCATTCCTGCCCGGGGGTGCGGCCCAGCCGGGGCAGGGCTGAGGCGCGCCTCCTTTCTGCATGCTGCAGCCTGCAGGCTCCTTGCTCGGGAGAGGGCGGAGAGCAGGGAGCGAGTCAAGTTCCCGCTTGCCCCAGCTGTAGAACCTGGTGCTTGCTCCCAGGGACGGCACCGGGCGAGGCCAGCGCTGTCCCCGCAGATAGCGCACAGACAGACAGACAACCTGCCCGTCAGCTCTGGGCCGATCCCCACGCACAGGGAGCAAGGCCCAAGCTCCCCACGCTTCCTCCTCTGTCCTGATTTTCTGGAGTGGAGACAGGCCTGGCTGCCGCTTGCTCCCCTCCTCCCACCCGCGCTGGAGGGCTGCTTGCAGCACAGGGACAGCTGCTGGGAGCCAGCAAGGGGTCTTGCCTGGCTTGAGAGGCTCCGCTTCAGGGCTGAAAATCTCCCCCTGCCTCGAGCCTCTCCAGCAAGCCTGGCCAAGCCCGCCGAGAGAACAACGCGCGCTTTCTGCACGTAAATTGCTCCCAGATTTCTGGACCGGGCTGGGGCTCGGGGGCTGGATGTTCTCTCTCTGCAGGAAGGAGGATGCTCTCAATCGTGGCGCTCGCGGGGTTGTGACTCCTCCTCCCCCACCCCCTCCTGGGTGTTCGTAACACACAGAAACCCATTACACGCCAGGACAGCTCAGCCCTGCTCCCGCTCCCCCACACGGCGCACAACATCCGTGGTTTGTGGAGCAGGAAGTGGAGCTGGAAGGCGAGTGACCCCAGCCAGGAGTCGAGCAGTGCCGCCCCCAGCCCCCCGCAGGCGGCCCCTCTGCAGCAGCTGCCGCTGCCCCTCCACCTCGGCGGGTGCAGGGGGTTCACAGGGCCCTCGGGAGCCTTCCCCCGGCCCCAGCTGGAGGTGAAGCCCGGGGATCGCCTGACCTCAGAGGCGTGAAGCACCCTTAGTCACGGCGGCAGGGAGGGGCAGAGGCCAGCACAGGAGCTGTGTCAAACGGGCCCGTTCCTGAGGAGCTGCTCAGCCGCTCCCGCCGCCAGACAGCCACACGAGCACCGCACGGATCCCAGCCCCGGGCCCTGAGCCAGCGCTGCCCCAGCTGAGCCCTTGGCAGCCCCAGCCGGCCGCGCTGCTGCCCAGCGCTGTGCCCCGCGCCCAGCCTCTGCCCGCGGGCGTGGGCACCGGCATCGCCCGCAGGCCGCTACAGCGGGGGTGGGTGATGCCGAGCACAGCAAGGGTGCCACCGCACGCAGGGCCTAGCCGCAGAGAGCCCGAGGCCCCCCCAGCCAGCACAGCGGCCCCTGCCCGCCCCGCGAGAGGCCTCACCGGGGGAAGGTCCTTCCTCCTTCTGCTGGCCACCTCTCCGGCTCGGAAGAGCTTCCACTCGCTCAGCGTGACGGGCAGGGTCGTGTCCTTCACCAGCTTCCCGCGCACGCAGGCGCGGGGGTTCTTCAGCTCCATGGTCTTGCGGCCGAAGAAGGGCGGCTTGGGGGGCGGCTGGGGAGAGAGCAGGGCTTTACTGGGAAGCTAAGGCCTGGGCCCTCGCTGCCAGGGGCCCAACCAGGGCGCTCCCCACCCAGCAATCCCCTCAGCTGAGGGGGCCCGGAGCCCGGCAGGAGGCACGGGGGCAGCGGCAGACACGGGGCTGGAAGGCTCCTAACCCCGCAGGGGCCCAGCAGCCTCGCAGACGCTGTGCGGACGGCCCCCTTGCTGGCACAGAGGCCTGGGGGAGGCTGGAGCAGCCCCGCCGGCCGGCTGGCGGTTGCAGCATCAGCACGCAGCAGCGGAGCAGCACGACGCCGGAGTTGCAGAGCATCTGCCCAGCCCTGAGCTCACTGGCTTCTCCGCCACACGCGGGTTTGAGCTGAGCGCTGGCAAGCGTGCCAGTCCTGCGGGCTTCCCAGCCGCTCTCTGGCTGCAGGAGCCGCTCCCGCTGGACCTGCGCTTCGTGGAGACTGGAGGCAGGGGCCCAGCCCTGGTGCAAACAGGCAGGCGCTGGGCTTCCCCAGGCCAGCGGCACCCTCCGGCGCTCACCTTGGGTGGCTTGTCCGTGGCCAGAGGTGGGAACAGCTTCCAGGCCGAGGGCACCCTCCATAGCGGCAGAGGCAGCGCTTTGACGTCTTCGTACGGGTTTTCTCTGGCAACATCTGGGAGAGCAGGGGACAAAGGGGACCCTCCTCGCACCCGCGCAGCGCTGAGGGCCCCAGATCCCTTCCACTCCAGCACCTGCCGAAGTGGGTGTCGCAGACAGGTCCCCCAGCTTGACCTGTGGCACCAGATCCTCCGACAGCCACCCACTCTACCACGCTCACAGGCACCAGCCTTGCAATGCGGCCCGGCCCTGCCCCCAAAGCTGCAAAGGCCACGTGTGTGCAGAGCTCCCTCCCCTCCCCCCGACCTGTGAGCCCCGGGGGTTTGGCCCCACACCTTGATGCCCAGAGAGGGCCCCCTGGCCCCCCACCCTCAGGCACATACAGACAACATCCTCGTAGAGGTTGTCCTCCGACTGCGTGTAGTAGAGCCTGGACCCCGCCGTGCCATTTGTCTCCTGGGGCTTGGGGGTGCCGGCGGCCGCCCTCCGACTCCGGAAGCCCTGGACGTCCTCAAACTCAAAGGATTTCCTGCAAGGGGCCGAGAGCGTTTGCTCAGCTTGGTCTTCAGCCGCACAGACCGAGTCCCGCTTCATGCCCTGTCCCCTCCCCAGGCCAGCGACACAGCAGCACCTCGTGCTCTGGCCGGTCACGCCACGTCCCTGGACAGGCTCCTGGAGCCGGCACAGGGGGTCCCCAGCACGCACTGTCCTGGCGCAGGGTGGCGCTCCCAGCAGGCAAGAGCCAGAGACTCGGGGGCTGAAGCCCTGTCTAGGACAAACGGAGGAGGACCCCCCTGCCACTGACAAAGGGGTTCCCCCCGGTGCTCCCGCCCCTTGAGCGGACCCGGGAGCCCACCGGTGCCTGGCGCATGCCAGCCGCTCGTGCACGTGCCAGCCTACCTCTGGGCCCGGCCGCGGATTCTCCTGGCGGGCCACTGCTCAGGGTCACTGGTGGGGGGCAGCACCGCCTCGCTGCCACACCGCCCACCCATCAGCTGCTCCTGGCTGGTGCTGACGACGGTGCCGGCAGCTGCATCCCGCTCCGACGGGTAGCGGAAGGTCCTGCGAGGCTTGGGTGGCGGGAGCCGGGGTGGGGGCGGGCGTGGGGCAGGGCTGCCCTCCTGCCCCTCGGCCTCCGAGTAGATGCTGTCCGAGCTGCGGCTTGTCCCGCCGGGTAGCGCCAGCAGCTCCTTCTCGACGGAGCCGCAGCTCCCCCTCTTCCTCTTCGGGTCCGCGGCGGCCACGGCAGGTGGGGCAGGGGGCAGGGGCTCCGTTTTCTGCCACAGTCCGCGGGAGGCGTAGAAGTTCCCCGGGGGCAAGGCCCGCGTGGGGTCGAGGAAGTCCGGCCGCAAGTCCCCGTTGTCCAGGGCCGGGGGCACGGAGCAGCGGGGGCACGGCTGTGGCGGCGGGGGCTCGGCGGGGCCCCTGCCCCCCCTGCCCTGATGGCAGGGCCTTGGGCCTTCCCGCAAGTCCAGGCCCAGGCTCTTGGCGTCGGCGGGCCGCGCCTTCCCCAGGGCCTGCGACCTTGCGCTGGCCGCAGCATCGCTGTCCCGGTCGTACCTCACCCCGACGCCCCTGGGCTGCTGCCCGCTGTCGCCAGCGCCCCCGCGCGCCCGCCCCTCCCACTGCGAGATCTTCTGCTTGATGTTGCGGCAGTGGCTGCGCGACAGCGTCTGCGTGGCGGCGCGCGAGAAGCCGTCGTCCGCGGGGTGCATGGCAGGTGCGGAGACCTCACGGAGGCCCCATCACAGCCGCGGCGAGGTCCCGGCCTGGAGCCCTGCAGCCCCCGCGCGCGGCCCTGCCGAGAGACGCGGCGTCAGGCGGACGCACCACCCCGGGGCCTGGGCCTGGCCCTGGCCCTGCGCGACCC
>NW_017728935.1:5604893-5644016 GCF_001723895.1 Crocodylus porosus | reverse complement strand
CTGCATGGGGTCGTCGGTGGACAGAGACACCATGAGGCCCTTCCGGTGGAAGTCCAGCAGCGGGTTCTTGGCGTACTCCAGGAAGAGGCTGTTGTTGCTGAGCGGGGACATGGCGATGGGCACTTGGGCCAGGAAGTAGAGATACTGCAGCACCGGGCTCTGCGGGCACAGCGGGCGTCAGGGAGCGCCGTGGGGCCTGGAGTCGCTGCCCCGGCTCGCAGGCCCTGCAGCGTCACAGCAGGGCAGAGGCCAGCCCCCCCAAGCCCGGAGCCGCCCTTCACCTTCTTCAGGTTCAGGCCGTGGGAGATGTTGTCTGCCGTCATGAAGGCTGCGAGCAGGTGCGTTATGGCCCCCGCTTCCCCGCAGTGCGGGCGGAACAGGAAGGTGTTCATGCCGCGCTCCCTGGGGACAGGCGCACAGTGGCACGCAGCGGCAGGGCGCTGGCCGGCGGGAGCCCCACTCGGCACGGGCCTGCCCGCGGTGCCCAGCTCACCTGCGCAGGTTGTTGAGCACCAGGATGTTGGCGTACATGTAGTACACGTAGTAGGTGTAGGACGGGTTCTTCTCGTGCACCCACTCCTGCGGCTTGGGGCTCTTCGTGGAGAACATGTGCCCGCTGTGCTTGGACTCGTCGTCCACACTGTCAAAGCCAGTGATCTGCCCACGCAGCGAGGGGAGGAGGAGGGTCACCCCACGGCATCCCACACCGCACCTGGCGCAGCCTGCACCCCCACACAGCAGGCCTCACCGCAAAGCTGGGGCAGCACTGCGTGCCTCCGAGCAGCCGTGCAGAAGGGCACCCAGGCCCCGGGCTGGGCTGGGCATGGACCAAACTGCTGGGCTGCGCAAACTGTGACTGTGGGAGCTCCTGTGGCCCCCCCCACGTCTGCCTCCCGCTCTCCCGCCCGGTGCAGCAGCCAGCTGAGCTCCAACATCCCGCGCTCCCTCAGGTCATAGTTTCATAGTTTCTAGGGTCAGAAGGGACCCGAGCAGGTCATCGAGTCCGCCCCCCTGTCATGGCAGGAAAGAGTACTGGGGTCAAACGACCCCAGCAAGATGTTCATCCAGCCTCCTCTTAAACACCCCCAGGGTAGGAGCCTGCACCACTTCTCTTGGAAGCTGGTTCCAGATCCTAGCCGCCCCGACCGTGAAGTCGCGCCTCCTGGTGTCCAGCCTGAATCTGCCCTCTGCCACCTTGTGACCGTCATTCCTGGTCACTCCTGGCGGTGCTCAGGGGAACAGGGACTCCCCCAGTCCCTGCTGATCCCCCCTGATTAGTTTATAACAGGCCACAAGATCCCCCCTCGGCCTTCTCTTGCGGAGGCTGAACAGGCTCAGGTCCCGTCGCCTCTCCTCGTACCGCCTGCCCTGCTGCCCCCCTGATCATGTGAGTGGCCTCCTCTGGACCCTCTCCATGTTGCCCACATCCCTCTAGAAGCGCAGCGCCCAGATCGGACGCAGTACTCCAGCTGCAGCCTGACCATAGAGGGGGAGGATCACCTCCCTGAACCTGCTCCAGGTGCATCTGTGAATACAGGACAAGATGCTGTTGGCCTTCTTGACCGCGTCCCCACACTGCCTGCCCATATTCATCTTGGCATCAATGGTGACTCCAAGATCCTTTTCGGCCTCTGCCCTGAGGAGAAGGGAGTTCCCCAGCCTGTAGGTGTGGTGCCGGTTCTTCCTCCCATGTGCGGCACCTTGCACTTGTCGGTGTTGAATCCCATCCTGTTCTCGTCAGCCCACCCCTGTAACCTGGCCCGGTCCTGCTGTAACCTGCCCTTCCCTTCTAGCGTGCCCACATCCCCCCACCTCTTAGTGTCGTCTGCGAATTTGATCAGGGTGCTTTTTACCCCCTCGTCCAAGTCACCGATGAAGATGTTGAACAGTGCGGGCCCGAGGACCGAGCCCCGGGGGGCCCCAGTGCCCACGTCCCGCCAGGTCAAACACGACCCGTCCACCACCGCTCCCTGGGTGCGGCCCTCCCGCCAGTCGGCGACACATCTGACTGTGGGGGTGTCGACACCGCAGCCCCCACTTTCTTAATGAGAACAGGGCGAGAGACCATGTCGAAGGCCTTCCGGAAGTCCAGGAAGACTACCTTCACCAAGACACCTGCGTCCAAGGCTTTTGGGACCTGGCCGTAGAAGGCCACCAGGTTAGTCTGACAGGACCTGCCGTGTTGGTTGCCCCTGAGCATAATCTCCCCCCCGGCCCCTCGCAGATGTGCTCCTGGATCATTTTCTCAAAGAGCTTCCCCAGGATCGAGGTAAGACTAACTGGCCTGTAGTTTCCTGGGTCCTCCTTCCTCCCCTTTTTGAAAATGGGACCCACGTTGGCCCTTTTCCCTCCTCGCAGCACCACGCCCTGCCTGGCACTCACGTGTCGCAGGAAGATGCTCAGCTCCTTATTGGCGCGTGGGTTGAGGGTAGCCTCGAAAATGGGCACGAACACGTTCTCCAGCATCTTTCCGAAGTGCGGCAGGAAGTTCTTAGCCCTGAACACGTCACTGGGACAGAGCGTGGGGTGAGCCCCCCTGCCACCGGGCCTGGCTCCCCTGCCCCCATTGCCCAGCCAAGCCCAGCACCTACTAGATGCGGGGCACCTGGATCATCCACTTCATGTTGGGGGAGTAGATGCGGTGCTTGTTGAACCAGGTGGCCAGGCGGTCCCACTCACTGGGCGAGCGCCCGTAGATGGAGAGCCGGGGCTCTGCATACTGGTACTTGGCATCTTCCAGGTCAGAGCCGACCTCCTGCGGGCACAAGGGAGCACGGTGAGGCTGGGCCAGCTGGACCGCAAGCCTCCTACCACCCGAGCACCCCCACCTTGATGATGGTGGCGAAGTACTCGCCGTCGATGGCGTTCTCTGTCTTCAGGTAGAGGTCACGCAGCTCACTGGCACCCACCGGGTTGTACTTGGCATTGAACTTGTCGAAGCGCTGGAAGGTCTGGCGGCCCTGGAGTGCCACCCAGCATCAGGCCCAGGCGAGTCGGGCACCGGGTGGCAAAGGAGGGGACTGCCAGGAAAGGAAAACCCTAGAAGGACTCACAGCGTGGACGTCCAGCGAGTCCACGGTCAGGTCGTAGGGGTGCAGGTTGAGCTGTGCAAAGACCTCCTTCAGGGTGAGCATCTTGCCCTCGGCCTGGAAGACGGTGCGGTCGGCATCCAAGCGGTACGACTTCTTGATGAAGCGCAGCAGGTGCTTCTGGTTCATGCAGGCTGCGGCGTGAATGTGCGTGTCCACCTGCTCAGGCATGGGGAGCAGTCAACCCAGATAGGCCGGAGCCCCCACGTCCAGGAGGCCTGCGCAGCTCCCAGGGGCAGGGCTGGTGGGGAGCGGCCCTGCCTCCGCGCTGGGGCCCCGTGGCCCCAGTCCCGCCCCTCAGCGGCCGCCTGTACCTTACGGCAGTTGTAGAAGTCGCGGTGGGGGTTGTTCTTCAGCTCCTTCAGCTCCTCCATCTCGTTCAGCATCTCGTGCAGATTGAACTTGGAGGACAGGAACTTGAGGCGCCGGTGGGCGTAGGTCTTGCTGGTGAGCAAAGGACACGATGGTCACGCACGCCACTCCACGGAGGCGGCAGGCTGTGCCCTGATGCAAGGCTGAGCGCGGAGGCGTCCGGCCCCTCGCAGGGTTCACGCAGCGCCCGGCCCCGGGGCACAGCCAGCCATGGCAGTGCAGATACGGTGGGGGGAGCGAGGCCCGGGCCGGGCACTCACACAGGGCCCTGGGCGATGAGAGCAAGCAGGAAGTTCATGTCGTTGATGAAGCCCTCCAGGTCAGGGTAGGGCAAGTCCTTGGGCTGGCCCCGGCTGGGCGCCGCCGCGTCAGCATAGACGTAGGCCACGCCGTCCTGCATCTGCACGTGGTAGCCCAGGTCCTCGGGGAGATTGTCTGCCTGGAACGGGTCCTCCCCCTTCTTCACCGGGGGGGTGAACACTGCGCCGGAGTGAGGTGCTGTGAGCCCCAGGCGCCATGCCCGCCCCAGGCTGCCAGTCCCACGCCGACGGGAGCACTGCCTCCGACCCGCCGCCCCTCGGCCCCCGGAGCCTCTGCTGGCTCCATCGGTCCGGCAGCGCTGGCATCTCAGGCCCGCTCCTGTCTGCCCTGGGGAGGGCCCATGGCACGGGGACAGGAGCCGCCAGCTCTGGAAGAGGCTGTGCCTGGCACTGCCCGCCTGCACGCGCCTCCTGCCCCCACCCCAGTGCCCTGCGCGCACGGCCGGGGGCTACCTGGGCCACAGCTCTGGTCAGCAGTCCAGACCTCGCCCTCGATGCTGCGCAGGTACTGGGCCGGCGTGCGGGGGAAGCGCTGGAGCGAGTGCCGCATGTACTTCTCCCGGATGCAGAGCGCGCGGTACAGACCCTGGCACACCACCTCAAAGTCCTCCACTGTCACCTGCCAGTGCCTGGGCTCAGCTCCACGGGCACGGGGCCGCCAGCCAGGGCCCCGCTCCCCACCCGCGCCGCACAGGGTGGGCTGATGGGAGAGGCTCTGTGCCCGGGACCAGGCTGCACCTGCCTGCAGCTGAGATCCCAGCTACTGCTGCTCGCGCCCCCACCCCCGTGGCCACGCAGCGAAGTGGGAGGGAGACCTGGGACAGCCCCCACGGGCAGGCCTATTTACGAAGCACAGGCAGGCCCTGCTTTGATTTCATCGATACCCTGCACTGAGCCAGCACTCGGGGACAGCCTGATTTACTGCGGGCACAAGCGCTGGGGCAGGGGGAGGGCCAGGACCGCGGCAAGGGCACAAGCAGCTGCAGGGACTGGCAGGGCTGAGGCCAGGAGGGGCAGCACTGGTGCACGGGACGCTCCCCGCCGTGTCCTCCGCACGGCTGAGCAGCCACGCGTGGCCCAGACAGCTCCTGCAGACAGGCAGCACCCGCCTGTCCCCCACGCTGCCCCAGCTGCGGGAGGCCCAGCCCCGGGGCCCGACGCCCTCACCCCTGAGGCGTAGTCACAGGTGGTCTGGACGCGCTGGAAGTTAGGCACGGCCTGGTAGAGCGGCGAAGTGGACATGACCTCATCAATGGTGGACAGCCTGGTGGACGACATCTTGGCCATGGGCAACACCAGCGCAATGGTCTTCAGGCGGAGCCGCTTCTTCCTGGGAGGGGGAGGCCGCACCTGAGCCCAGACTACCTCCTGTGCGCCCCCCGGGCCGGATTGTGCTGGTGGGGGCAGCGGGCATGAGCACAGCCCCTCCAGGCCCTGGGGCCGCTCAGACCCCGGCACCTTGACGCCAGCCTTCCCCAGAGGAGCCCCGGGGCAGGTGCCCGGGGCTGCGAGCTGCACTCACTGCTTCTCGGGCGAGGCCTGGCTCTCCTGCTGGATCAGGTGCTCCTGCATCTCGTGGTGCGAGATGGGGCAGATCTCCTCCACGTCGAAGGGCGAGATCTCGTGCCGGGTCTCCTCGTCCTTCACCTCCGAGGCAAACACCTTCTCGGCAAAGGAGCGCATCGCCTCATCCATCTCTGTGGGGAGAGGCCCGTCACCGCCGGCCCCGACCTCCCAGCCCAGCTCAGGCCCCTCCGCTGACCCCTCCCCACGGCGCCCTCAGGCCCAGGCAGGTCCCAGCCCCGCTCTGGGCTGCGGGAGCAGCTGCCACTTTGGTGCCAGGAGGCCAGGCCCGCCCCGCCCCACGGGCCCTGCCCTGCGCCGACCCGCACGCTCCAGGCTGGGCGCAGCCCCGTGACTCACGCTCGGCGTCCCAAGCAGGATGGGGGCGACGATGAGGATGGACGGAGCCGTGTGACCTGCGCAGAGAAAGGCCCCCACCCCCAAGCAATGGCCCCATGCAGCGTGTGGCGGTGGCAGTGCGTCCCCGAGGGGGCTCCAGCCTCCGGGCAGCAGAGGTGGACTCGCGGGGTGCAAAAACATAGGCAGCACCGCACGACCGAGCAGGAACACGTGCACCCAGCCGGGACAGAGCCAGGTGCCTTCCCGCCCTGATCCCACGGCTCTGCCTGCTGCTCCGCGCCCACGGGAGAAAGCTGCCTTCGCCCAGCGGCTCTGCCCCGTCTGTCGCTGTGGGGAGGGGGCTGCCCTGCTCCAGCGGGACCCAGGGCCAGGCAGCGGCAGGGGGCCAGGAGCCCGCGCGAGGCAGGAGCACCTCTCCCTGCGCACAAGGAGCTGCTCCGCCACGCCACGGCGCCTGGCTCGCCCTGCTGAGAAACAGGCAGGCTGGAGCCCTTGCCACTGCCACGATTGTGGGCTGCAGCCAGAGACCGTGCACGTGGCAGACCAGGTACTCACGTTTCTCCTTGGCTGTGGGGTGAAAGAGACAGAAGAGAGGCATCAGTCGTGGCCTGCCCGGCCCCCACGCCCGCATGGGGCAGCAGGGCAAGCGCCTTCGAGCCCGGCCCTCCCATGACACGCCGTGGCACCGGGTGCCCACGGCGAGACGGGCCGGCACGGCGCCGCAGCACCGCACAGGCGCCGCCCACCGTGGCTGGCGCTGGGGCCAGGCGAGACCTTCAGCAGCCCAGCCCAGCCTGGGGCCCTGCCCCTGCCCCTGCCCGTCCTGGGCAGCGCGCAACGAGGGGCGGAGGCTGTGGCTCGGGCCGCCCTGAGGCAGCTGCAGCGCCAGAGGAGATTGCCTGCGGGCACGTGCGGGTTCAGGCTGTGCCAGCTACGGCCACGACGAGGCCCGGGCTCCCTGGGAAGCGTCTCGTGGGCCGGTGCCAGGGCCCGCCGCGAGGAACAGGGCCTCGCGCCCACCCTCAGCCCGGCCAGGAGCCGTCCCAGCGCCACCAGCGCCGCGCTGAAGCCGAGCTGCCGGGGGAGGGAGCAGGAGGGCGCTGGGGTGCAGGTCGGGGTGGCCGCCGCGCTGCCCCCCGGCACGCTGCCCGGAGCCAGACGCATGCACAAGGCTGGGCGGCTGGGCCGGACCCCTGTCCTGTGGCCGGCGCCCAGGTGTCTTGGCCTCCCTGGCAGACTCCCGTCGCAGCTCTCCCTCGCGGCCCCATGCTCCACCCTGGTCTGCACCGCCCCCGGCCATGTTGCAGGCTCTGTGCCATGCCCCGTGCCCGTCCCCCCAGCAGCGCCCGGGGAAGAGCCTCACCCACCCGCACTGCGGGCCTGGCCCCGCCTGAACCCGTCCTCCCGCCAAACAGCGGGCCACGGGCCGTGCAGCCCCGGCCTGGGCTCAGCTCCTTGCCCTGCCTCTGGCCAGCCCAGGTTGGGGCCTGCAGCGGCACACAGCCACGTTGCGCCACGAGTCCTCAGGGCCACGGCCAGCCTGGAGCTCTGCATCTGCCACGGGGGCCCAATGGGCCCATTTCACCTGCCATCTCTTCACCCCTCCGGTGCGCAACCCCGCAGGGACCTCTGCCCCCAGGCCTCCGCAACCAGCCCTGGGGCTGCAGCGCCCGACGCCCGCCGGCCCAGCTGCCCCGGCCCCGGGAGCTGCTGGGGGGCGGCGCTGCGGCCCGTGCCAGGAGCCCTGGGCGGGGCTCACGGGGCTCTCCCAGGCCTACCTGGCATCTTGACCTGCGGCATGGCTGCGGAGGGAACGAGGTCTTGGCTACGGCGTGCGTCGGCGGGGACTGAAGGCCCGCAGCAGCCTGGCCCTAATTTTACTGCCTGCCCCTGTAACCAGACTCCCTGCTCTAAAAGGAGAGGTGGGCTCTGCTTAGGGACTATTTACGGCCCATGCCAGTCCGGCTGAGCAGGGGAAGCTACAGTGGCGTTAACCCCACGGCTGCTGCGTAGCAGAAGGCAAAGGCGAAGGCGCAGCCTGCGCCAGGGCAGACGTCCCACCACGTGACTTTTGACCAGGCGCAAGCACGAGCCCGGCACTGGGGGGAGCAGGCGTGTGGTGGCTAAGCCGCGGCCCTCAGCAGCCTCGAGGACGGAGCGGCCATAGGGGCAGCTGAGCTGCAACAGGGCCGGAGGCTGGCGTGGAGCCGGGCCAGCCCCTGCACGGGCCCAGCGGAGGAAGCACAGTCCCCGCGGCTCGAGACGGACCACCTGCCCACAGCCCCCGCGACCCTGGGGTGCCAGGCACTGGCGCACATCCCGCCGGCTTCCAAGTGCTCTGCGCGAATGCCGCAGGCGCAGGATTCGCATCTGACACCGCTCACGGCCACCCCTGCCGCCTGGACCGCTCACGAAGGGGGGCGAGCTGCTCGGAGCAGCGCCAGTCAGCCTTGCGCCCATCCCAAGCAGGGAAGGGTTCTGGGGCTGGCAATGTCCAGGGGCCTGGACCTTTCACTGGTCAGGTGCAGGTCCGCCCCTACACCTCTGCGCCACCCCACTGGGTCTGCAATGCCTCAGGGGCCCCTGACCTGGCAGTGGACTGCACAAGTCACCCCATGGCAGGCTGAGCCAGGCTGCTGGCCCTGCTGGGGCTGAACCCGCTATGCCAGCTGGTCTGTGGGGCTGCAGCAGGCAAGACGACAGCCTTCCCCCCTCATGCCGGTTTATGGGAGTATCAGGTAACGGGCGGCTGAGCTGGACTGCGGGTGACCTTCAAGCAGCAGGGCTGGCTGCAGGGTCCCGGCAGCACTGACCCTCCTTGCTCAGGAGGCGCGGGAGAGCAGCAGTCTTTGCTGCACCCACCCGACATGGGCTGCAGCCAGCACCATGCTGCGCGCTGGCACTGCAGCACTGTGGACAGCCCCAGCGACCCTGCTTGTACTCTGATGGCCCCTGACCTGGCCCCCACCTTCTTCCCCCACCACCCTGAGCTCCTCCCAGCTGCTGGCGTGGCAGGCGGCTGCGAACAACAAGCCTGTGCATGCCACCGCAGCTTCTGAGAAGTGCTGCTTTCTCAGCTCGTTACAGCACCGTCACAGCCAAATGGGACATTTAATCTTCAGACCGTTGAACTTGCAACCTTTACACATCAAATGCCAAATGCAGACAACCCAGAGTGCCTGATGCCAGGCTGAGGCTTCCCTTTCATGGGTCCAGGCACAGGCACCCTGAGCCCTGTGCTCCTTTCCTGGCTGCCTGGCGTGGAGCATGCATGAGAGCTTCCAGGTACAATCTGGCTATGGAAGATGACTGCACCACCCCTGCTCTTTGCATGGGACAAGCTGGACCCCAATCCATGCAGGTGGGTCTGGCTTTCACTGCTTGACCAGAGGCCAAACACACCCCCATGTACCCACCACATGGCCATGACCGATGCACAAGAAGGCGGTGGATTGTGCTTGACCCACAGCTCTGGTGGGTGTCAAGGGCCACTGGCACAAGCGCAAAGGTGGGTATTCAGCAAACCAATACACTGCACCAGAGAGACAAACTTCCCACTACCTCCAGGTGAGGGCTCCACAGCTGTCACGCAGGGGTCCTATCGCCACTGCCAGGTCAGGGACTTGACTGCATTCTCAAACCATGGGCACGGACTGCCCAGGAAGGAGCCACTGGAGAAGAGTATGTCGGAAAGATCCCCAGCAGGGCCACAACCAGGGCACGCACACACACTGCCTAGCCCTTGTCAGGCTCATGACTGGAAATTGAGGATTTGAGCTTGAAAATCAAGAGCCAACAGCACCTGGACCAAGAGCTAAAGGGCACCCCAAAACAGATGCATGCGTTCCCTGGGGCCCGCGTGGTTGCAGTGGTAGCAGCACCTATCCTGTGGCATGTACTACAACCTTTGCACAAAGAACCGGGCCAGTAACGGCAGCAGCGGTTGTGGGAAGTCCTGTTAGAATCCAGCTCTGCCACCACCAGGCACCAGCTCCCTCCACCCAGGGGTAATGCAAGGGCCCTGTATGACTCCAGCAGCTGCTCACCGTTACACACTTCTCAGAGCTCTCGCCCGATTCAGCTCTGTG
Organism: Crocodylus porosus; assembly: GCF_001723895.1. Classification (NCBI taxonomy): domain Eukaryota; kingdom Metazoa; phylum Chordata; order Crocodylia; family Crocodylidae; genus Crocodylus; species Crocodylus porosus. The sequence goes on along the minus strand of NW_017728935.1, from coordinate 5,634,224 downwards.
CAACTTGACCCGAGCAGGTCCAACCCCCAGTCCACGTAGGCCAGTATGCTGTCTCTGATAGTGGCAGAGACAGATGCTTTGGAGAGATGGGGGTGCACCTAGAGGGGTTCACTGGGCATTCAAATGCCAAGTCCACCCCAGGCAGCAAACGGCATCTTGCTCCAGGATATGACCAGGAAAGAACTTCTTGCACCACCAGGGCTGTGGCAAGCATGAATCCCAGCAGCAAATCTGCCAGTGCTTGGCCCTGCCCACTGAGCCAGTCCCTCTACTCTGTTGCACAAGTTGCAGGGGGCACGGTCAGAGCAGCTCGGTTTCTTTTACATTTCATTACCAAAGCCTCCCACAAGTACTCACCACGTGCTCCAACAGCCGACCAAGGCTCCCCCCACCCCAACTCCTCCCGAGGAAAACACGCCCAGCCAGGCCCCAAAGTCGCTGCAAAAGGGCCATATTGGGTACTTGGCAACGAGACGAGGAGACAGCTTTAAACAGCAGTTGCAAGGGACACGCACCTCTGAACAGTCATCGGTCGTCTCCCCAGTCACCCCTCAGGTCCAGGGGATGTTTCAGCTCTAGGGCATCTGCTCACAACCGTTCCCAGACACTTTAAAAGGGGGAAGCTAACCAGTCTGGTCCTGTCTGGAGGTGCAGAGAACCTTGCGTACCGCAAAGCTGCACGGAATAGACACAATCCCGGCCAACATGGAGCAGACGGGAGCAGCATGGTGCCTCCCCAGGCCCAGGGCCTCGCGCACCCCTGCCAGTACAGTTCTGTCAATCCAAAGGCAGAGTCCAGTTATGCATATGCCCATGGGTGTGAGCTCCCAAGGGGACCTGAATCCTTGGTGCTTTCCTCAGCCTGACAGAGCAGGAAAAAGCTCCAGATCCCCTTAGTAAACAGGCACTTAGTTAACAAACACGTCTCCTTTTTATTACCAAAAAAGAAAGAACCAGGGAAAATGGCACAACTGGTGCAAGGGGTGTGCTAGAGTCTGTGCTGCAAGGCAGACCAAAAGCAGGCACTGCTGAAGGAGAAGCAGGGAGGCAGTGGCAACGCCAGAGCCACGCTGCAGTTCCTGGCCAGGTAGCCATCAGCGCCACATCTCGAAGCCTGGCACCACGGGAGCAAATGTCACTCCCAGCTCTGACTTGAGAGGTAAAATAGCATCATCATTTTCACAGCGTTTGGTCTCGGAAGTTCACTGCTCTTGGGACCAGTTTTCTGTTTCAACCAACCTAGAACACAGGCGGAAACCCCAGCACAGCCCCGGTGGGACCTTCTCTGGCAGTCAGCTCAGCACAGAGGTAGAAGTTCAGAGTCTCTCTCCAGGGGGCATGGAGCAAGCCTTGGCACTGGTCAGTTCGTCTTGGAGGTGCTGCTATGAGATGTGATGCATCAGCATCAGGGCTTATCCTCCAGCTACATCTGAACCAGGTCTTCCCAGTGGCTGAAACAAAGGCGCCTGTGGTTAGCCATTATACAGCCTCACGGACAAGCCAGGCCAGGCCAGGCTGGGCTAGGTGGTGTCTGTACAGTGCACTGGAGCACCAAAGGCCAGTCCCCTCTGAGCGACAGCTGGCAAGAGCCTCACCTCCACAGGCAGCATTGGTTTTCTGCAGTTTTTCTGCAAGTCCACTCCTGCTAGAGCTCCTGCCTCTGAATGAGCTACTCTCCAAGGTGCTGCCCTGCCCTGCCTGGGCAGTTACCAGTCTTTCATTGGACCCACCCAAGAACAGTGCATGGCTCCCCCTTGCCAGCTGGAAGATACAGTTATGCCACCCATCCAGCTGCAGGCCCCAGCCCCCCTGTGCTGATCTCCAAGATAGGCACCCACTGGCCTGGCCCCAAGCCCAACCTGACCCATGCCTTCTCTGCAGGGACACTGGTGTGAGAGTGAGGGAGGGCAAGCTGCAAGAAACTCCTGTTTTTCCTTGCAACTGATTAAAAAGACAGAGCTATTGACAAGAGGAGTCAGACACCAAAACCCTAATTCACCGGGCTGCCGCCTCAGCCCTGAAAGGAGAAAAAACACCCTCCAGAGAAGCTGGGGGAGGGTCCGGCTGTGGAGCTGGCACCCCAGTGCCCACTCTTACAGACCAGCTCAGGCAGGAACAAGGTCCCCTTCTCACTCACCTCATCACATCACGATGCACGACAGACCCATGCAGCCCTGATTCCCATCCTCACTGCTGTTGAGCTTTTTCATCCGGTACTGGCGTATCTCTCGCACCAGTGTGTAAAAGGCATCCTCCACACCCTGCATACAAGCAATCCTGGTCAGGCCTCTGTCCCATGCCCCGCCCACCAACCTGGCACAGCAGCTTCCTGCCAGGAGCGAGTCAGGACCCCACAATTCTCTTCCCGAGGGAACCAGCACTTTGCACCCAGGTGCCTGCTGTTAGGTTCTTCACCCTGTGCTTTCCTTAAAAGAAAGAGGTGTTAAACAAGAAGTCAAGACTGCTGCCTTCTAAAGGAGAGGGAATGCAGGGCAGGGGTGGTGAACGGAGCTACATCTTCAGGAGGAAGTGGGTGTACCTAGGCAAACTGCCTGTAGGTTGAAGCTCCATGTTCAAACCACTGCAACGCACTGCACCTTTCCTTGATTCCTAGAGGGGGGAGGCCACAGAGGGGGCAGAGTCTGCAGCACGAACATGTCCAGGGGGGCTGCGCTTGTTCTGGCAACGTGCTTGCTACGCAAGTTTTAGCAGCCTCGCAGCTGACAGTCTCTGGAGGGCACAGGCTGCTCAGCAGCACCGGGACCAAACCCAGTAAGAAAACCCTTCACTCAAGGGAGCTTTCCGACCCGCTCTAAGCAGACAAGAGGGAGCCGAAACCTCTGTGCTGTGGCGAGAACGTAGCGATTCACGCTGATGCCACGACAGCCGACGCTCTGACGTGGTTCAAGACGTAGCATTGTTTCTATGAAACTATGAAACAATGCCCCGCTCACCGCGCCAAGATCTAACAGAAAACTCAAAGGAGCAAACAAGCAGGGAGCTAGCAAGTCTCTGCTCCCATGGGCAAGCGGCAGCCCCTCCAAGGAGCTGGACCACAGGTCTGCTTATAGCACCAAGCAAGGGTCAGCCTGGCAGAAATGCAGTTCACTACCTGTCTCGTCTTGGCAGATGTTTCTATGAAAGGGATGCCGTAGCTCTTGGCCAGCTCTTGTGCTTGCTTAGTGTCCACCGTCCGCGTGGGCAGGTCACACTTGTTCCCCACGAGCACCATTGGCACGTCGTCTGAATCCTTCACTCTCTTAATCTGCTCCCTAGAGAAAACAGTGGCTGGCTTCAGAGCTGGGTGCCAATGCCCAGGAATGCCTTGCTTCTCCCTACCCCCACAGCAAGTCTGCTGAGGGACACGGGTGCCAGCCTGCCGACGCCCCAGCCCCTCCCCACCCACCCGGCCCAGGCCACCTCCGGCTGTCAGCCCCCGGCCCCGCGGAGAGGACGCTGCCCACCGGTAGAGGTTGATGTCGGCGAAGGACTTGCTGTTGTTGATGGCAAAGACGCAGAGAAAGCCCTCGCCCGTGCGCATGTACTGGTCGCGCATGGCGCTGTACTCCTCCTGCCCCGCCGTGTCCAGGATGTCCAGCAGGCAGGTCTCTCCGTCGATCACCACCTGCTTCCGGTACGAGTCCTGCGGCACAGAAGCGCTGCAGTCCCGCCCGGCCCGGCCCGGCCCCCTCCCCCGGCCCGGCCCCCTCCAGCTCACCTCGATGGTGGGGTCGTACTCATCCACGAAGTGGTTCTGGATGAGCTGGATGGTGAGCGCACTCTTGCCCACACCGCCCGCTCCCACCACCACCAGCTTGTACTCGGTCATGGCCCCCGGCCCCGCCGGCGCAGCGCGCTTCCGACTTCCGCCTCGACGCGTCATCACGGCGCGCCGGAAGTGCGCGGTGAGGGGCGCTGCACGTGCCGTAGCTGCTTCCGGCTCACCCCCTCTCCCCGGCGGAGCGCAGGCAGCCTCCACGGCCCGGCCCAGCCCCGCAGGAAGGAGGAGACGGGACCACAGTGGAGGCTTTTTCCAAAATCAGTAAAACTTTATTCTATTTCCATTCTTTGCCGTTAACAGAAAACTCGGAGAAAGCAATGTTTGTTTTTTTTACAAAGAGAACGCGTCTCCCAGAGAAGAAAACCCTAAATTTAGAATAGAGGGAACGTGGGGGGAACCAAAAAAATAAAATAAAAGAAAATAAAATAAAAACCCAGGAAAAAAAAAAAAAAAAAGAAGTCCAACACACAGTACTGCCCTCTATTCAAAGAAAATAAATCTTGATCTTTTTGGTTAAACTGATACTTAGACCAAATCAGTTTCTCACTTGATAAAGTGTGACAGGGAAGATGGGAGTGGGTGGGAAGGACAAAAATAATAATAATAATAATAAAAAAAAAAAAAGCACACAGACATCAACTATTTCACCTTGATGAAAGTCTCAATACAGCTATGGAAAGCCTAAGTATTTATTCTTTTACAGTACACTGGTGCCAGCTGCAAAAAAGAAAAAAAAAATGTATTCACATCAGGCACAACTTTTAAGTTTAAATCAGTAAAAGAAACTGGGTTTAGAAGCTGCAGTGTTCTAAGCAGCAGCAGATTTGTGCATTGTTTTTAAATATATTTAAATTACCACGCTGATGGCACACCTCGGCCTTATGAAATTCTGCAGAAAGTTACAAAAAAGTTAGGTCTACTCTGGAAGAGGCTTTCATTGAGATCTACCAAAACTCTGCTTGCTTGAATGGACTCGAGTTTAAATGAGATATGAAAAACCATGTAACATTTGGCCATCAAACTTAAGGAGATTATCTGAATTCTCATACAGATTTTTTATATATATAAAAAAAGTCAATATATTCCACCCTCATAAGGTCCTCAGAATTAGAGCAGAATGAATGAGAAGCAAACCTCCTCCCCCTTTGGAAAGGAAGATAACAACTGAGAGCCAAGGCATGAAAACACCTTGGCCAAATTAATGAAGGTAGAGTATACGCACTTTTAGTGCAGAATTCCATAAGGTCTATCAGAGTAAGACTGTCTATAATGTTTACTTACATAGGCAATGTAGATTTGCAGTTACCAGTTGCGTTAAATGCACCATTCAAAAAAAAAATCAAATAAAAAAATAAAAAAAATAAAAAAAGCTTCTAAAATGTGATACTATAAGGCGCCACCTTAAGTTCTCCAGGATGCAACTGTGCATAATTTTAAAATGGTTTCATAAATTTATTTTTTTAAACATAACACAAGGTGTTAAAACTGGTGTAATAGCATCTTAGAATTTAGAAGGGATGAACAGGAAGATATTCAGTACCCTTCACCAGCCCCCACCACTTGATCGTACTTCATTATATGTGCTTTGTGGAATCCGTTAGTCTATAACACCAGCTTGACGGATCTTTCTCTCTGCACCAAATCCCTGCAACAACAGAAAGCCTTGTTAGTTTTACCAGTACATGTTACTTAACACTACAACCATGAGAGTAAGCTGTAACACAGTCTTTTAGAAGTTGCTGTCATGCCTAAAAGGTAGTTCCCACTGCTTGCCGACAGAGTGTTGGAAGGACACTGTAGCCATGCTGCTGAGAGGTCAGTCTCTACAGCCTGAAGTCTGGAGTAACTATGACAGAAGGCAACATGGGTGCAGAGGCACAGCCACCCCAGTCTGTGTCCTGGGTTCCAGGGCTGGGCCGGGCTGGGCCAGGCCAGCAGCAGTCACTGTTCTTGTGCCCTGGTCACTCATCACTCGTTACACGCATGGGTGTGCATTCTGCTGCCATTATTCAGCATATAACCCTATTTTTCACTTCCTTGTTTTGCATTAACAGATTCTACAGGACAGGGTTAATCTTAGTCCGTACTAAACAACAGACCACTCAGGGAAAGACCAGTTACCTACTATTATACCACCCACTCTTCTTTGAGCTGTGGGACACGTACATCTTGTACAACTGGGATCAGACTCTTACGGTTGACAGCATCCAGTCCCAGTGCTTTTAGAACCCTACTTCACACCCCCAGGTAGGGAATTTACAAGGGCATTTAGAATGACAGTCCAGGTGGAGTCTCCCTCCTGATGAATAAAGCAGCTCTGCTCTGTTGGTGCGTGTTGGCAACAGAGCACAGACATACATAGGTGATGTCTGCATGACGACCCTTCCAAGATGGAAGCTTGGTCAGTAAATCTATTAAGATGCATCTGGCAAACAGCTGTACTGAGCACCACACGGACAACTTGCAGATTTAAGGAACAGGACTACTGCTGCTCAAGCTCTAGGAGAATGAGCCAAAGACCAGGCAGAACTAACCCTGCTAAGTAAGGCACATTTTTATACTGCTGGACACTGACTAAACATCATTTGCAAGAATACTGCTTGATCCTTTGCAAAGGCCAGCCTAAGTATATTCCAAAAGGCTCCCTCCGCTTAAATCAAAACTTCCGCATACTGCAGTCAGGTACATGGGGGTTGTTTCCCTTTGGACCGAGTTATGCTTTGACAAGAGAACTGAGGAGTTATTTTATGCTGTTGATACCACATGGACCGAAACTTGGGATAAGCCTCAAGAATAAATCCACCCTCAAAAACCTAAATAAGAAGGAACCTAACATGAAAGACCTCAATATCCTTTGGGCCGGTGCAATGGCCGTTAAGAAAGGCCATCTTCATTTCTAGGTGGCAAAAGGCTCACTGGTGGCAAAAGGCCCACCAACTCTTAAAACTATCTTCACGTTGCAGAAAGGTGAGGGTCTTGAAGGGGGGAGGGAGGGAGGAGGGGGAAAAGCTCTTCCACTCTTAAAGCCGAGTCTGAAGGAAGATGTCCTCCTTTGGGAGCAGTGTGTTTTTAGCTCCACCATTGAGGCAGATTCTAGTCAGAGAGCCCAGAGGCTTTAAAATTCCTCACTCTTTGTGGCAAATAGCCTACCAACTGATTGACAGCTCCACTTGTGAGAAACCCTCATTCTTCACCTCTTGCACTTTAGTAACTGTTTGACAGGGTGTCTCCTACCTAAGATCTGAATGCCTGACTAGCAGCGGGATTTCCCCGAGGGACACATCCACTTCACCGTCAGGAAGTGGCTCGACTTGAAGATGACAGAACCTTTTTTTCCTGTTGGCAATGAAGTCTGCTCCTGCTCCAGGCATGGAACTACACAGGTACACCTCCGACCAGAAGAATCTGATCTCACATGAATCAAAAGGACAATATTATCTGGACTTCCAACGAAAGACTCGAGATCACAATGTTTAGATGCCTTGTGTACTGGTTAAGCAATACGGCACACCAGGTTAACATACCTTTGAGTTATCAGGTCCCCTTGGCTGACGAAGGACTGTTAGGCGAGGAGCACTGGCATCATCCACATTAATGCTCTTCAGACGGTTAACAAGTCTATCAGGACGTGGAGCAGCAACAGCCTTAGCGCCTTCACTGTAAAAGGAAATAAAGCCAGTTACCTGGAGCAGCCATCAAACACTTGCTAACGTGTGCTTCAGAATACTTAGGGAGGATCTTGCTGACTGTTGCTGGGTTAAGCATTCCACAAATGGCTGTAGCCCTCCTCTCAGGTGAACCAAGCCTGATGAACCCAGAGGCTGACTAGTTCTCACTCCAATACAAGGTCGCTTTCTTACTTGTTTTGCTTGTGGAGGTTCTCATGGCTGTAAAAGCCTTAGGTACTTAGCTACCAGAGTAAAAGGGCTTTTTAAAAATAAATAAATAAATAAAAAATTTCATAGTTTAAAAACTCAAAAAACTGGAGCAGGCTGTTCAGCTAAAAACCTGTATCCTGAGGTCAGCATGGTTATCCTGCATGTCATTTGCCCACGCTGCATTCCCCACCCCCATACATTTTTCTTCTATTTCTCCACTTTCTAGCCACTTCAGGCAAAAGCACTTCTTTCCCAAATTAACCTGTGTGCTCCCTCGAGAAAGACCCGAACTGAACGCGTGTCATTTGACACCTACTCTATGGAGCTACCCAACAGCAAGTGGGAAGAGGCTGATGTACACATGCAGCACTATTCACTGGCATAACTGGTAGGTGGCTGCTTCCTGCACTACGAAACCTATCGTGTAGGTGTGCGAACAGTGGCATTTCCTGCTCATTGGTGTAGGAATTCTTTGTACGTGACAAATAGCAAAGTAAAGGAAGAAAAAAAAAAAAAAAATGGGGTTTTTCTCTGTTATTCAGCAAACTCACTGTAACTGCTGAATGTGCTGCATGTGTTCATCAACCTCTTTCCACTCACTGTCAGGTAGGTCCATAGGAGTAGGTTGCAAATGACACTTTCACTTTGGGTCCTTCTCGAGGGAACACACGTTAAATTATTCAACAACAAATATATAATTCCAACCATGATTCAAGAGCTAGGAGTCAGACTGCCTGCTCCAATTTCATCCTTTACTTTGCTATTTGTTCACCTTCACGTTTGTCACATAAAAAGAATTCCTACACCAATGAGCAGGAAATGCCACTGTCTGCACACATACACGATAGGTTTCATAATGCACGAAGCAGCCACCTACCAGTTCTGCCAGTAAATAGTATAAAAGCAAATGAGGCTAGTGATACGTCTTCTTATAACTAGGAAAGCATGGGCGTTCTGTTATTGCCATAGAGACTGACTACTTAAAACTGCTCTCAGTTACACCAGGTAATTTCAGGTCCTCACCAGACTCGCCACACATTACAGGCACTGCATTTCCCTGTGCGCTGATTCAGGATCACAGAGAACTCCACTTCATCCCCAGCCTGTAGTTCCACACCATCTTGAACTTCTTTGACATGAAAAAACAGCTTTTTGCTGTCACCAACTTCATAGTTAATGAAGCCAAACTGAAACGAGAATTCACATTAATTCACTTGAAGTGTACTAGCATATTCACTTATAACCTATAAACAGAACAGGAGTGTAGAGGGATAGAAGATATGGGCAAAATTTAAAAATAAAAGAATTCCTAGCACACTTCCCAAACATATTTAGACACTTCAGGAACAACAAATTTGTGAAAGCTGCCAGGGGCTGGTGCATCTGGCCTTTGTGTGGGCTTGGAATCCTAAATCAATACATCAGTCTTTGAACATGCTGGCCTAATGCTGACCATACTCGCAACTTTCTGCAGGAAACATGTCACACACGAGCCTCTGTCCAATTCCAATCATTCCTTAAATCGGGGGGCACAAAGAAAAAACAAAAGGTCCAAAGGTGAGATAAGGGACATATCTAAAACGCGTGGTATAAAATTCCTGTTCACACAAGAAAAACGTGAACACCCAGTGAAATAAACCAAGTCTGCTGCCCGTGTTCCCTCCACCCTCCCAGATTATGTATGCATCTTGGGACAGTTCATTCCCCAATGTTTACACCTTTCCCCAGTTCTAATTTAGCAAAGGTTATACACCTGCTGAGCTCAAGAGATTAGTCCTTCTACTTCCAAAACCCATAACTGCATGATGAAAGGAACTTCTCTCTCAGCCAAAATACACATTTGTTTACGTCTGTCCGCTACAGGACAACAAGCAGAAACAAATTTTTAAAAGTTGACTAATTACACCATTTGTTCCAATCTGGAACTGTAACTCCTGTATTTCTCCAAGACAGAGGCTGCCCTCCCCCTAGAGTCAGTCACGTAGGGAATTTCCGATTATCATACCACCCTCGTCACTTGAGTCCCATAGCAAGACATCACAGACGGTTGGATTTAACAGTACTTTGGAGTTGGATTCACCAAGGGCAAAAAAGCGGGACCTTGTGGCTCCTGCCTTGGGGAACCATGACTGGACATATAGTAGGCACATCCTTTATCCCCTATACATTTTTCCTTTTGAAAAGGAAAAAAACCAAAACCAAAACAAAAAAACACCACGAATCAAATCTCAACAGTATTTCAGCTTTATAAAAATGTTTGAACCAGGTTTCCATCTGACTACTACCAATGCAGGCAATTTGACAGATACTCAAGTCTCGTCTGAAGGAAAGCATTACACAAACCTGATCTTTCACACACTCCACAGTGGCCCTCCGGAAAGGTGCAATGTTCACAGCCATTGTCTGCCCATTCTGACCAAGGACGCAGAGCTGGAACTTGACCGTTTCACCCTTCTGCAGGCAGTCACCCTTGTTTGCCATCCCAACAATTCCAAATGGATAAAACTCTCCTTTCATCTCCCCTAGTGGAAAGGCGGCAGAACAAGCTCAATTAAATTAAGACACATCAAGTGCAAAGAGCAGATTCATTAAAACTGAATCTTCACCACACAATGGTTAGAAAACGCCAGGTAAGACTTGCTGCTTACCATCCTCCATAACCTCAATCATTCCCTGGTATTCAGTCTGTGTAGGGTCTACACTTCGGAGGGGACGAATTACTTTACCCGAATAAACAGTTGGATCAGCTTCCTCAGTGATACCATTCACTGCAAGACAAGAATTGAGCCGTTACATTTGTTCTGCACAGTGTTTTTGTATGGAAGCTTTGCGCCCCCTGCCCCGCCAGTCTGCACAACTCCCAGCAACTCAACAAAAAGCAGCTGCTCTTTATTTAGCAGCAAGTCTGAAATACTGTATTCCGCAGGGGACAGACAAGCGCCAACCAAGAATCCAGAAGTTTCTGGCATCTGGACAACGATTCAGAAGCCAAAAGGATTCTTACTCTTGTCTAGCGGGAGCCAACCTTTTCAGCAGGGGTACCATGAAATAGCCGCCAACCCCCTTCCCCAAGCACCACTCCAATCCCCTTCCTCTGCCCACTCTCCTGCTCTGCCTTCTGCTTCTGGGTTGCCTGTCCCCTCACCTGATCAGTTGTGTGCCACATGGGGGCTGCCCGTGCCACAGGTGGGCCACCCCTGCTCTAGCCCATGGCAGTCTAATTAGGAGAGCGAGTGCAAGTCGTCCTGAAGCATTCCAAACACTTCCAGTGTAGCCAAGGAACCTGAACTCTACAGCAGGACAACAACCGAAACTCTGCAAACGGTGTCTGTCCAAAGCAGTATTCAGTGTTTTTACTTTAGTTTTCTTGGAAACCTTACAGCAAAGTCCCAGTTACAGCTCACTCAAGAGCAAAGGAATTACACGCCCAATTAATACATCAGGAGCAAAGGCACTTTTGATCCCAGCAGACCACGAAACTGTGCTCATCCACCCCAAAAACTGTTCAGGGAGAAGTTCACAATTAGTCTTACCTGCATGTGTTTTGTTCACCTTTTCTGCACTGACTTTGTTTCCTTTGCCTTTTGATAAGCTATACTCGACTGCATCCCCAAGTTCCAGACTATCAATGTCACCACAGAATTCACTGCAGGGAAGAAGTTACATACGTTTTACTTCAGCTGTGTGCTGACCTAACAGCTCTGCCCACTCAGCATCTATGCTGAATAATCAGGACCTCTGTTATAGTCACCTTAATTAATAACTAGTATTTGTAAGAGATTACGATTTGGACGCAAGGGCTTGCTCAGTGCCTTGACAATGCTACATGAATTGCTGCAGGAGAAAAATGCCATTTATCTATGAATCTATTCACTGGAGTGGAGTACAATATGCTTTCCATCAAAGCCAGCATCAGCAGTCAAGGTTATGGATTACTAGCCCCTTTGAGCAAAATCCATATCCCAAGTAAGTTTAAAAAAAAAAAAATCATGATAAATGCACAGTAAGTTTCTAATACTTATCCATGAGGGCTTAAGTTAGCATAGCTGGAAAAAACTGAACCTGCACAGAGAACACCACACTAAACATACCCACTGTATTAAAAAGAATGCTCCCAACCCCAAGAGCTTTTCTAATTCCCTGAAGTCACTTTTGCCTTCCTGGGGAGTTCAGTTTTTGGAAACTAAACCAAGTCACGTTATTGTTCTATTGTCCTACACTTCTCATTGCATCTCTTCAGTTGATTGAAGCGACTCAGAAAAGTAACAGGTCTTTCCTATTACTCTTAAAGGACAGCCTCTCTAAGTGATGCAAGTGTATCTTTGTACCAGGAAAGCCCTAGTCTGCCTAAGCCATGACTACCAAAACAAGGCAAACGTACCGTCCTCTAGTAGCATGCATCTTGGAACACCTAATAACAGTAAAGCCTTCTGTGGCCCCATCAAAAATGGTTACAGAAAGCCACTTTTTTCAGACGCGTGGACCCGTGCACACAAAGTGTAGAAAACAGGTCAACACATCTGCACAGAAGAAAACACTCACCTGTAATGGAAGAAGATCTCCTTATCATGATTGGCTGTTTCAATAAACCCGAAGTTATCTTTCAGGGCTGCCACATACCCTACAAGCCTCTTGGAGCTGTAGTTGCGACCAAGCATTCTGACAGAAACAGCTGTCTGCAGACCAGTTCTCTTCACTTCACAGACACTGAACTCGACCTGTTAGAGGGAGGTTTCTCAAAAGCCAGGCAGACAAATGCAAGTTTTTCCTGGGTGGCATACTGAACATCCTGAAGGAGGAGGAATCTCAGATGTCTGCCCAAACATTATAAAAATTCCCAACTCCTTGTTCCATTCCAAACAGTGAGCTCAAGAGAAGCCAAGGGGTGGCATGCCGTGTCAGTTCCCTTGACCCTTCCAAATAAGGCAGAGGCAGCAGCTCTCCCCCACTGTTTACCTCTGACCAGTGGTCGCCTCTATCTTCAAAGGAGTTTAAGGGCCACAATTCAGCCCACTGCAGTTCAGGCATTCTGAGGGACTCCCTGCCCCCACCGCCCAGAAGCAGCTCCCTACTGTACATGGGCTGTCTTCTAGGTCTTAGCTCCCTCTCTACCCGTCTTCCCCCCACTTTTAGACCAACAGCCTGTCATAGTTATAGCAAAGCTCACATTGAATAACCCACAGAAAGAGACCAACTGTACATATAAGTATTATTGCCTTATCTCCTATTTGAGGATTAGTAGATCCTTCCACATCCTTGGCCTGATAAGGAATGGTCAGTTTTACTCCACAGTCATCATAAGCAATTACTCCCTCTTCAGCTTCCTAAAGACAAAACAGCACAAGTCAGTTACAAAAAACGGACACAAATTACCTTTTTCCTCAACTTAACACCAGTTAATGTAAAAACAAAATTCCACAGGATCTGTCTGCTAACTAAATGACACTCATAATTCAAAACCTTAGAGTAAGAACCCAAATGGAGTAATTCAAATAACCAACTCCATTTTTACCAAGGCAACTTTTTTTTTTTTTAAATTTTATTTTTAAGTTTACAAAGCGTATTGGTATTCTGAAATTTCAACGGAATGCTTTTTAACGTGCACACCGTTTAAACCTACACAAATAACTGACGCTCAAAAGGCACAGGTCTTTGCTTTAGCCACAGACTTCATTTCTGTAAATTCCAGTATCCTGAACAGCGTCAGCTACCTAGCAGTTTCACCTGAGGCTCCTAAATACTGAAGTCAATGATTACCATACCATATATTGTGCCTTCATTACTCAAGTTTCAGTCAAATACCTTTTTAGCTAGACATTTTTTTTTTTTTTTTTTATTAGTTATGCAGATTTATCACTCATAAACAGGCAAGCATATCCAGAATCAAGGCTCTAGTTTCTACACGTTTTCAACCCTCCAAAACCACAAAAAATAATTTTATGTCTACAAAACCAGCACTACCTTTTCTTTGCCTTTATTTGGGCTAGTGGCTTTGGCAGAAGTGGCTTCTTTTTCTATGGTGCCCACAAAGCGGTGATCTGACTGTGTATGGAATGACACTGTGCCCTTAGGAAGCTTTTTAATCCTTATAGCATGATTTCTTTGGGCAGACAGCATGTCCTGAAGAACAAATTCATAGCAGCTTAGAGAATGAGTGGGTATTGACATTTAAAACAGCCATCATTTTTAGAACAGGTAATTTTACTCACAGGGACAACAGTAAACTCTACTTCATCTGAAATGTGGAGCTGGTTTCCATCCATGATTTCACTGAAGTGAAAGAACATGCGCGCATCCCGGTCAACGCACTTAATGAAACCAAAGCCATCTCGCATTGCTGCAATCACACCCTGGGGACAGACAAATACATGGTTCAAGCCAGTGAAAGGCAGCTGCATGCATAGTGCCTCTTGTGCACAGACAGCCCTACAGAGATAATATGTGCACATATTCCCTTACAAATTGTAGTGCTCAAACCAAAGGGCAGAAGAAGTTCTGAAGCGACCCACCTAATTTGCCACTTCAAAGTCTCTCACTGTGAAGATGAAGGAAGCGTAAGTACAGACCTACACACCAGTTAGAAGAACTATAACTCAAGTCATCTTTCTTCTTTTCTCCAATTCCCAGCTACAGAATAGCAGCATGAAACCTCTTGCAGAGTGGTTCAGCTAAGTTAACCTGCCACAACCTGAAACAAGCTGCAAATACCAGCCTACTTCTAGACCTCGGAAGGATCCAGAAGTCACCTATTGTAGAGATTCTGTGCAGGGACACCAGACCTCATCTTTTTTTTGTCAACGATACAGGTCAGATGCTAAGGCTTTGATCTGAACAGCACTCGTCCCTGATGCTTTAAATATGCAGTCTTGTGACAGGCGGAACAAAGTATTCTCTTTCACCACTAACATTTTCCCCTAGAGGATCCAGGCACATCTCCACAAGACCCCTAATCTGCGCTGAAAGCACCTACTAATTCTTCCTTTGCTCCCTTAAGCAATGCCAGAAGAGGAGCCAGGGGAGCACCTTAAAGAAGGAGTGAGTGAGTTTCTAAAGTGCCACTCTGCCCCCTGCTGTCTACCTAACTTCAGATTAGCATGCCTAACCATCTGTCTAAGGGAACACAAGTTGTCCCTTCTTCAGACAATTAGTACTGCTGGCCAGATAAAAAAGAAGTCAGAGTTACTGAAGTCACTAACACAAGCTGTCCTACGATCAAAAAATCCTCTCAAATCTCACCCTTCCACCAGATCTCAGTTAAGATGTCCCACGTACATAGAGCCCGAATCACAGAAGTCTTCACAAGAACTTCTAAGAGCAAGGTAAAATCTTGCAGCAGGTCTGCTCTTTAAATCCAGACATCTGTTCCTTGGCCTGTACCACTAATAAAGACAGCATTCAGAACAGCTCCTATAAACCCCAGTCTGAACTTGACTGACTTGGGGCTTGTTTGATTCTTAAAAAAGAAGAAGTCCAAAAAGAGCCAATCTGTTCTCGGAGAGGTGTACTCCCAGTTACTCAGTATTGAAACTGTTGCCATTAGTTTTACTGATAATCAGGATGCTATTTTAAATAGGCACCCTGAAGATAAAACCACAAACTCATGTTCTGGTTTGAGAAAGAGCCACTCATAGTGACTGAGGTCACTATGCATGTACACACACGAGCATATTTCGTTTAGAATAAGCCATTAAAACAACACTAGTTACGGGAGAGAACACAAATGAACATCCACTTTAGACGCTCCACATTCCTTTTATAAGAATCACCTTTCAGTGAAGATGCGGTGAGATTCCCTAGGACACATCACCCTCATTAAGTGTTTAAATGAAACCTTCTCAGACTATACTGATAAAGCCATTATACATTCCACCCCCTTTTTGCCCAGCCTATGCTCAAGTATTCAAAAATCTATAGCTTAAATCAAATACTTGCCATTTCTCTAGTTTCAGTAGTAAACTGGAAAGTATTAGGAAGAACTTCAATATTGGTGGCTCGTTCCAGTTTGTCACGTCGATCTGTTGAAATGTTGAATCTAACATGGTCAGCTTCCAAGAGCGTGACCTTGGATTTTGTATCTTTATCTCCAAACGGAAGTTCCTTAGGAATCACAAAGTCAACTTTGATGCGTCCAGGCAACGGGTCGTTCTGTTGATTGCATGCAAAGGGTAAGTTTTAGATTAAAAAAATCATTCTTCCCAAACTCTAGACTGAACCGTGAAGTAAAATTACAGCACTAGTGTCCTTCCTAAGACCACAGTAAAATCTTAAAGCAGGTCTAGCCTGCAAAATGTTTGCCACTTTTACATTTTCATTCAGAGATCTAAGTACTTTATGAACAGTACTTCCTTGGTGTATAGAAAGACATCAAATCCACCCCTTCCCCCTCAACAGCCATGAAGCCTCGGATGCTGCAGACATACCTTTTTAAGTATCAGTTACTTGAGAGAGAGAGAGAGAGAGAAAGCACATGCAACACCCCTCGCCTCCTGCAAGTGCTGTGCAAGTTACTCATGGCTCATTTAAGATCATTGCCAGTCATTCCAGAGTAAGCCCGTCAGGCTGTGTGCCCTCACTGGGCACTTACTGGCAAAACGGACAGCAACACAGCTTGGAGGGTCTGTGTGTGCAGCTATGTGCATCTTGATCTGGCTTAACACACAGGACAATAAAGGAATGCCTCAGATGGGACGGTTGTTTATATAGTCATGGTCTTGCACATAGGGAAGTCTGGCACAGAGCTGACACAACTGGTCTAGGATTACAGCAAGGCAGCCACAGAAAATGGAAAGACCTCTCCCCCATTCAATTCCCACATTGCTGTTTTCTAAACGGAGAAGGTTTGCTGCTGGGGGCAGTTATCAATAAATTAGAAGTCTTTTAGGTCTCAGTGTCAAACAGAGTATCCCAATTACCCATAAGTTCTCGGACAAACAAGGCAGCAGCAAATGTATGCATGCCACCTTTCGGCACAGCTATCTGCCTCCGCTAAATCTTACTCCAAGCCAAGCATCAAGTTGAGCAAGGTGTGCATTTACTTTAAAAGATGCCCAACTAGCTTTGTTTACCACGTGCGCATTCCCCTTCTCTACTTCAGTCTACCAGATGAAGAAAGGATCTTCTCTTTTCATTTTGCTTCACCCCTTGGGGGGTGGGAGGAGAAATCTACCGTCTTGAACTTCCTTAATTTATGTTTCCATGATGCCAACTCAACTTGACAAGCAGTAACTACCTTCTAACTGTACAACAGTCACCTTAATTCTCTCTCTCTTCAACCTTCCCTTCTAGTAACTATATATAATTAGTGTATAGCAAATGTAAATTTAGTTTTAAAAATGGTTACAGGGCTAAGATGCTAGAGCCTTTAGGTAAGCTGTTGGATATAAGGACTCAGCTGCACTCAACATCAGTTTCTTACACATCAGAACAGAACCTAGAAGCAGCAGACAGCAGCTACTTACAATCTTTAATACAGGAAAGCTGTTCTGCTATTTTGACCAGTGTTGAAAGATTAATTATTGCACGTGAGAATTTCAAGGAAATACTGATGTTTACCTGATTTTTGTTGGGTACTTTTGGAATTACTTTGGTTACAGTTCCTTCAAAGTGTTCAATACTGATATCTTCAAAAATAACAGTCCCTTGTGGCAATAGTCTTACATCCGTTGCAACTTCTTTACCCTACAGGCAGAAAATGAGCGGCACTCGTAAGGAAAACAAATATAAATAACCAGAAACTTGTATGTATATGTTACTACCTTAAAAAAAAAAAAAAAAAGACATTTGAAAATAAAACACATTTTTACAGTTATGTACTAGAATCTTCTCTTCAGTTTTACTGGCTTTGGTCTTACATTTCTGTCTTTGATTGTAAACTCCACATCGTCACCAGGCTGTAAGGCTTCTAGATCACCTTTAAATTCACTATAGTGAAAGAATATCTCTTTTACGACATCACCCCTTTCAATAAATCCAAAGGCTTCCTAAGAGAAGAACACAAAATATTGAGCAAACAGTCAAACTACCTAATTACCAAGACAACAGGCTCTGGACTGATCAAAACAAACTTTTAAAAATACCAACAAAGAAAGAAAAAAGTCTATCAATAAAAAGCTATCAAGCTTTAAGTATTTCCAGATAATTTGCAATGATTAGAACATAGGTATAAGTTGTATCTTTCAAATTAAAAGACAACAGAAGACAAAGACAAAAGAATAAAAAGAAAACAGTCAACATAACCAGGTGTCTCGGGTAACTTAATTCTTGTACGAAAAACATGTTTGTACCCTAGTCCTGCACTGTTCCAAGGGCCCAGTTTACTCCATAAACACCACTTCCTCAAACTAGTTTTTAAAATTAAGAATTAAGTGCCACTTACCTTCATGGCACAAACTACTCCTTGACAACGGGCTTGTTTCTTTTTCAAAAGCATGATGTTACGAGCACTTACAGCACCAGTACTAGCAAAGGTGGAGGGGAGGGGAAAAAAGAGAGAGGTACAATCAGAATTTCAAATTTTAGCAAACTTTTTGCCACATGCCCATCAAGGTTGAGGGATCCCAGTGGCTCTGCTGCTTGCCCTTGATCAGCTGGGAGGCAGAAGCCACAATTTTAAGTACGCTATGCTTTTTATCTCCTGGCTGATCAGAAGCAAGTGGTGGGGCCCCTTTGCCAAATCGGGGGCAGTGGGAGGGGAGGGGAGGAACATGTGGCAAAAAGATCAAAAATAAAAGGAACTACCACGCAGTGCACTTCTGGCGCAATTTAGGTAAATCCCTGACCATTAGGGTAGAGTATAGTCAGGAAATGAAAGCATCACTTACTGCTTATTTGTGTCAATTATGAAGTTTATTTTATCTCCAGTTTCTAGCTGTACGTTCCCTTCAACGTCTTCAGGTGTGTAAGTCAGGTAAAACACTTCCTGTGAATTAGCATTCACCATCATTAATCTAGTTGCAAATTGTTTTTTAAAAACAATTCATTATTTAAATTGAACTTTAAACACATGTTGTGAAAAGCTGGGAAGAGTTAAAGTGTTGCATGCAAAAATGTTTTGCTTTCTCGGTGCTGCTGGTTCTGGCAAATCCATACCCAGCTAATTGAGAAGCTGAAAGATTTGTACAGTGCTACCATCACATTTAAGTCAGGTTCCAAAAAGGTAAAAAAAAAAGGAAAAATTAAATCCAAAAAAATAAAAATGCTAATAGTTAACATTAATTGACATTAAGTCAGCTGATGATTTTAAGAGAAAGAATCTGTATCTACATATCTTAATTCTTCAAAGATATTACTGCCAAATACATTGACAAAGATACAGGCATGCTGTTTCCATATCTCTAATAAAATTGCACTTTTAGAGAAAAGTTTTAGATTTGATTAAGCTATCTACTTTACACCGTGCCAAGTATTTGTTTTTAGACCACACTGGTGGATCAGTCAAGAGTTTAAATAAAATACGTGAGTTTTACCCCATTACGTTCGTAGCATACACTCCCTGTAGGACTCTGACCCGGGGCAGCTGGAGATTTACTCTCTAAATTGTGAGGAACAGCACACACAACCTACCAGTACAAAAAAACATTGCTAGTCATTCCAGAAGCACCACTGTGCAATACAAACTGAATTTTAAATATCCTCTACTCTGCACTCAGGGATGCACTTTAAATATAATCCGAAAGAGGAGGCCATGCCGCAGAATTTCACACTTACAGAACTTCTGTAGACTAAGAAGTGGCTAGGATCAGATAAAAACCCCAAACTGAATTTCTGTTTTTCACCCATTTGGCAAAACCCAAAATTTTTTTTTTCCAATTTAACTGAAAAATGTAACCACATTTAGCATGCATATGTCCTTTTGAATTGGAATAAAATGGATGCAAATGATGTGCACATAGATTAAACAACATAGCCACTAACTTGTCCATTTATTCGCTCTTCAGGTAAGATTTCTGGCTTTATCTTCACCAATTTAACAGCAATGGGTTTTCCAGTTCGGCGGTCAGAAGACACTTCAAATTCAACATCATCTACAAGAGATTCAGACTCTGAAGTTCCACATGATTACGTGACTCAACAGCATTTATTAGTTCACATTTGTCTGACCACCACAAATTAAATAATTTGCCACCATAGATTAACTGGTCTCTTAATGACTGGTTTGTTTTAAAGATCTGCCCCTGGCTCCTCTGCCTGATCCTCCATTGGCCTCATAAACACTAAACTAGGCTAGGTTTCGTGAGAGATTTGTCATGACATCCTGTTTTAGACATTTAATGCCATATCCAGCAGGAGCAGAAAAATGACCATGCTTCCTGTACTGAAACATGATCAGTAATGCTCAAGGAAGTTGTTGAACTGCACCTGGGAAATCTACAGCTCATGAATCAGAGACACTGCTTATCTTATTTTCTTCACCCTGACCACATAAATTTGTCCCATCTAATACCCTCTGAGGGTAGCCACAACAGCACTGCTAGCAAAGAAGGCATAAGCCCTAGTTATTACAGCAGGATTCTCTCAGTTGCAGACTTCAGATTCAACAGGCAACAACTATATGGTCCTGTAAGTGTGGTGGACTGCACAGTTGCAAATTACAAGAGTATGCTCTGAACACGAAATTAAGAGGGGCAGGGGGAGGAGCACTTATCAGTTGACAGATTACCTCCTACTTTAAGCTCCTGTAAGTTGCCATTGTACTGCGAACAGTGGAAGAACAGTCTAGCTTGCCGTTCTGAGCACTGAATGAAGCCATACGAGGTCAGCAGTTTTTCAATAACCCCCGTTTCACGCAGTGCTGCCGAAGTACCATTGGGGTAGCCGTTGTGTCCATTGTTGTGGAGAAGGTTTGGATCAAAGCTCATCTAGCATTAGAATAAAGACAGAAGAGACCTTCACTATCCCAAGAGGGGGGAAAAAGCAGCTTACCTTTCCCACTTGCCAAAGGACCTTACACAATTAGCACCAGCGTATTATCAGAGACCAACAGACCTTGTTTTGGAAAGACAGAATAAAAGGAATACAATATTTTTCCAGTCATGGCTGAATCCTGTTTATCGCTACTCAGGCAAAAGCTACAGTTTTAGCCCTGTCATAGCCAGGCACATTAGCAGCAGCCGTTTTTGGCTGGTTGGGCAAAATCTACTGCTAATTAAGCAGATGCCATGAAAAGGTTAAAACTATGATGATGCGGAGTGCACTCTTTTACCTCCTCCCTCTCCACAGCCATAGAAAATAGCAGAGCTCTAGCAACTGTTACAACAGCCCTGTGCTCTTATTCCAGCAGAGACATCAGCCTCCCAGTTAAAGATGTATACCCCAATTTGGAGAACCCATCTGGGGGCGGGTGGGGGGAATATGAGGTGTAAAAGTAAATATGGTAAATCTGACACAAACAGCTTGTATGTTAAAACATGTGGCAACAAGTATATAGGATTTTCTGCCAGTTCTCCAAAACGGGGGGGAAAAAATCCCTCTAAAATGGTTTATTTAGCTGAGACAACTTCAGATTTGGAAAACCAATAGATTTAACAAAAATAGGCTGTATTGATGACATAAAACTAAATCTTTGACTTAACACAAACAAGTTTTATTTTAAAAATACCCAAAAACATCAGGTTGCTTGATAAATGCTCTACGCAGTGCCCTCTACGAACGTATTCCCCGCTTACTCTTTTACATCTGTCAGCATTAACAGAGAATTACCATCCTTCTTAAATTTAATGTGCTTTCACCAGTTAAGGTAATACAACTGTTTAAAAAAAAAAAAAAATTGAGCCTTAGCGGTATTAATATTATTTCCACGCTGAACTAGTCTCCAGGCTTACGTTTTAAGCGGACCTAAAGCGGCCTTTTAAGAATCCAGGTCTAGTTAAAATGTTGTATAAATAACACACACACATTAAACATCTAGATATCCAGTGACATGCAGGAGCCGGGAACTCTATAAAAGAGCTTGATTTAAGTCAGTAAAAGTTAATCCAACCACCCTTTAACATTTCATCCCCAAGAAATCTTACATGCACTTCCTTCTAAAAATAAAGGGTTAACCAGCACTCTTCAAACACTGCTTACTTACGTTTATAAAACGTTAACAGAAAATTTATTGCAAAGGTTCCAACATCCAGGTTTTGCAACTTTAAAATGGAAATACATTATATATTTTTTAAACTAACACTACTTACAAGTTAGTGCTTACAAACAGCCTGAAAATGTGTTACAAGAACTGTAATACTGATTTCTCCAAATAGCACACTCAAGACAAGTTGCGCTCCACATGCATTTTGAACACTACAACGAATGTTTTCAGGCACTGCAGTTCCCAATGCTTTCCTTTGTGTTATCAGGTATCTATATTCTAGTTTGTTGCAACTTCAAGCAGAAGAATTCACAATTAGTTAACTTTACATTTACTAGACCCGGAAGGTTTTGGAACAGCTTAAAGAGAGCTAGCTTGTATACAGCAAAAGAAAGTCATTTTAATTCACTAAAGTACGCTGTTAGAAACCATTCATATTACACTGGATACTAACAAGAGTGATGTTACTGAACTTGAGGGGCACAAAAAAGCTGGCTGTGAATGCTCAAACAAGTATATACGCTATTAAGCAGAATTAACATTAAATCCAGGGCAACAGCCACACACTTGGAATGGCCGAGTGCTGCTCTCTAAGAAATCACAATAGTGCTCTGCATGGTGCCACAAGAGAAGGGACAATTCACAACCCCAAAAGGTCCACATTTGCAGCTTCCCAAGAGGACGTTACCTGGAAGCATGTTACAGATCTGTTGTTCTCTTTCGAAAGAAATTTGCAGTGGGTGACGATGGGAACCACAAAGTGCTACTTTCCTACCCTCCTTCAGATTATACTTGCTTTGCCTCCAAGTCAATGACACTCTGCCCTGAGAGTGCATAGGGCACAAGAGGCAGTTGCACACATGGCAGCTGAGAAGAGTGGGGAATAGTAATGCTTGAGTGATAACAGCTCTGAAATAAATACCCCTAAGCTTTCCAGTTGGCTTAGAAGGAACTGGATTCTTTTACTTGTTGAAAGCATTTGGTATTAGAAGAGTTAGAAAGTGAGAACATGGTGTTCAAGACAGACAGTTCCCAAGATCCCCCATGCTTCTGAAACACACAGGTGCATAGACTGCTACCCTGACTTACAGATCTCTGATACAGGGGGGTCCTCTTCTGTTTTTTAGACCCAGATGAGGTAGAAGATGAGGAGAAAGATAAAGGAAGAGAAGGTGGGGGAGCTGCAGGAGGGGGGAGAGGATCTGATGACACAGTATAATGGTTCTCCATCTCACACAGCTGTGATAACATAGTATAATGTTATAACTAGTCAATATTTGGCACAACTTTAAAAACACATCCAAGTCACTGCTAATCAAGTCCATGTCCTTTAAGAGGTTACACTAATTAGAACTTTACATTGGACTACTAGATCAACATGCCACTGGCCTTCACAGATTTCTGCAAAGTTTTCAAGGACAAGAGTGTGGAGGCCATTTCTAGTTCTCTTCTTCCTCACTTCCCACTCGCAGTGTGGCTCAAAGCGGTAAAGGTATGGCCAGGCCATGCAGAAAGCCAAAAGTCACAAAGACAAGACACCCATTGGAGGTATTATGCATGAAACAAAACACAGTTGCTACAACATTACACACGTGCTATTCAGTTCAGCTGCAGTTGTAACAGCACTGCTAAAAACCCGCTAAGCCATGCAGAGCCCTTTCCATCACGGTCTGTTTTCCAGCAAGAGCACAACTGGCGATATTCTACTAGCCTCCTTTCCCTTGCATGATATAAAAAGCTGAGCAAAACAGGTTTATTTCAAAGGAAGCTGTGGCACATCCCTCAAACTGAACCTGCAGCACCAACAGCTCAAATAGGCCCCAGTAAGACTGTGGGAGCCATAAATCAAATGCAGGATTAGCTTCCCCCCCACCTTTTTTTTTTTTTTTTGGGGGGGGGGGGTGGAGAGGAAGGAAGGACACAACTAAATTCCCCGTCACCAGAGTGTTTCTCCAGAGTCCAGACACTCAGTGGTATACTAGCATGCCTGCTAACGAGCAGTCATACTTAAGACTCAGAAAACCAGGCGCAATTGAGATAACCCATGTCTTGAGGAAAAAGTTTTGCTTTTATCTCTATTCATTTTCCTGCTTGTTGCTGAAAATTCCCTTAGACTGGAACAGCAGAACAGATGAGGCCAACTCCGAAGAGCTCCTACATGCCCGCAACTCCCAACAACAGTAAATAAAAGTTGCAGGTACTCAACAGCTCACCCAATCTGATCCTCTGTGCAATTCCTAGAACTAACTGTACCCTACTGTTAGCTGGTATGACAACTATTCTCCACTTGGTATACGGTACTCCAGCAACTTCGCTAACAGCCCTAGTTTAGGAACTTAATCTTGCTGCCAAACACATTTACCATGTTGTTAGAAAGCCAAGAAGCAGGCTATAGAATGATGTCCTCTTGCACAAAGCTAGAGTACAAGTTAGAATACCACACTGTTCTGATTATATAAGCCATTATGTACAAATTAAGTAACTACTAACACTTAATCTTAACTCTATATACACTGTTCCTATTTCATCACTATTAAGACTCTACCTTATCAAATGATGCCCCGAACACATCATATCATGTTTAAATTTATCTAAACGCTTGATGCTCACCACAGCATTTGGGAAAAAGTATTAGGTACTAAGAATACATTATAATCCTTAGAGAATACCCAAAGAACTTCCGGCAAAAATGCTGGTATAGGCTATGTATTTGGAAGTCTAGTCAAATGCAAAATTCTTAATGCCAGCATCCACCTGGACTACAAATGCTCCAACACATTTGTGTTCTCCTCACAGGTTAAACTTAGGGTGATGTGGCATGTTCTCTGCAACAGCTGCAAATCACTGGAATGTAGCAAGTCTGAGACGGAACAAATCTACAGTTTCATGAGGATATTTAACATGCTAAGCTGCTTGAATTGCCTCCTATTATTTTAACAGCACTTAGTGTTACATTGAACTTGTGGCACCACTCTGGAATGATGCACTACCAGCATAAACTAATTCAGAATTTAGATCCCTGCTCTCTCCACCCTTCAACAGGAGTATCAATACTTGCACGCAGCCTCCCACTGGCTGTCTTTAAGATCTGCAGAGGCCAAAAAAGAAACCTGTATCCTGCAAACAGCCAGCGAGGAGATGGGATGGCTAAGGGAGGGAAACAAAATGGATTTCAAAGTGAAACTCACCCAGTGACAGCAGAGGTCAAGCCACTAACTCATTCTGAAAGAGGTCCCGAGAGGACAGTCACCTTCACTGCTAAGAGCACTCCGTCCCCCCACAGTCCTCACAATGTGTCAACAATTAACCCTTCCCATTTCATAAATTTACCTGTCAGAGAGGTTTCTGTACCAGAGATAGCCATCACTAATGAAACTCTATTGAAATTGTATTGACAGAAGTTATGTAGTTCAGAATAACCAACGCCAACCAGGTAAAGATCTTGCTGTCATTTTTCTAGCTCAGACTAGGTTGCTGCTTTAGGTCAATTGAGTTAATCGGGTTTGATTTTAAAAGGAGTGCTACAACAGTATAAAATAATTTAATGACGGGCCAAAAGATGATAAATTCATTCAGACTGGAGAGGCGTTGTCTAAGTCGATACTAACACAGGGAATGGGGTAGAATATGGTATAGGAAACTCCATATTCTTTCCCGTTTGCCATATTTGTTTGGCAAGCCCAACTTCATTTTATAATACTGCACAAGTAAACTCAACTGAACTAAACAAAGACAACCTATCACCTCACATAGGTTACTTGTACTGTCTCAGCACAAAAGGTGCCCTTTAGACAGATTCCATTAGGGGCCAGATCAAAGACCCTGGAACGGTTGGTTGCACTAGTGCATAAAAGTTACATTTGGCTTGATTTGGGCAACACAAGCCAGATGCTTTTGGCTGGACCGGACTCATGGTTACTATTTATCTTAAGTGTTCGCTACCAGTGGAAGACTTCTCTCAAGTCTCACCTGCCACCTTACCAAATAGAATTCCAAAATCCTGCAATACCACCATTTAAAAACAGATTCCTCCTCCACCTGCCCCGTGTGATCCAGATATATCAGTTCATTCTGCTTTACATCAAAGACAGCTGAAGAAAACAGATGCTTTGGGAAATGTCCGTATCCACAAGACTGCTTTCTGTTATTAGCCAAATATCAGCAGTCATATGTGACAATCTATGCAGACCCCACAAGTATTCTAAAAAAAATGCAAGTATAATGGAATTTGGTGCCATAAATTCTACCTTCATATAGCTGAAACCAAGACTAACCTATGCAAAAGCAGAATTTAATTAACAACTCCTATTTAAATTTAATGCCGAACAATCACATGATTTGGAAGAATTTAGAGCTGTTTATGAATAGTACATGCACCAACCTCGCAGTGATATTCAAATATTGCACTTTCAGTAGTATTTGCTGATTCTTCTGTTTCAGCGCACGTTTCAAAGGATGAAGATTGTTACGATTAAAAAAAAGAAAACAGAAAAAAAAAAAAAAACTAGCGAGAGAAAGTGATCTATCAAGCTAATAAAGAATATAACGGCTGCTGTACTGGGCAGTTTCAGCACAGCACTGGAGAAAACAAGGACTATTAGCAGCGTTGGGACGTGCTTTTTTTGAAGCTGTTGAGTAGGCACAAACTTCTTGTTTCAGATCAAGTGTTGTGTCTTCAGTGTAAGTTTACTCTTCTTTGGTCTTATTTTGTTGTTACGATGTAGGTTCCTTTCCTGATCTGAACTTGAAGCAGCAGTTTCAGGTGGTAAATTCTGTTCTGTTACACTTCATACTGGAAAAGAAAAAGAAACACTTTTTAAGCACAACTTTGAAAGAAGACACATCACAGATTGTCCCAAAGAGTTCCTACAACCAGATACTTTGCCACTACCTTAATGCTGCAGGTTTGTTCCATGTCGGGAAAGATAATTTACTTTTACAGATGTACTCTAGTATTCCTGGTTTTGGTCTTGGATTCCCCAGAGGGTCCACCTCCAACCAAAGTGGAAAAGAAATGTTTCCAACACATGACGGTCTCTTCAGATCCAGTAAGGCTTTCCCAGAAAGCTCCCAGTTTTTATTTATACATAACAACAAAACAGCAACCTTGCTTTGATCAGCTTCAGGTGAATGAGGGGCATATTTTAATACAAATCTAAATCTCTCACTCCGATTTATGATGCTCATTTGACAGCATTTTAGGTGTATTCATTAATCAGTTAAATCAACAAGCCTCCGTGCAAGTAGCAAACGGTTTTCTACGCAGCAGCAGGGAGAGAACAAAACCTTGAACTAGAGCATCACTGTAGACATAACAGACCAGTCAGGTACAGGGTGGTACCAAAAAATCCTTTTTCTATGATGCTGTATATATTTCTGGTTCCTAGTACAGGTCTGCATTTCCCAGAAGACAAACAGAAATCAACATCCAACACATAAGATTATGTGAAAGTCTGAAGGAACAGTAGAAAGAGCTTTTCTTCAAGTAAAATTTGGGCATTTCTCTAAGCTACTTAAAACAGGAGTATATCCTGTTCACCCATTCTCAGTTCACCAGCAGGAAAAAAACAAACACACAGTGAATTCCCATAATCCCCTGACAGTTGGCTGGCAAAGGAGACTCGCTCAGCATGTGCTAGGAGTAATTTCTGCAGCATCACCCTCCATTTCTCTGAAAGGCTTGAAATGGACAGCTACTCCAGAGAACTTAGTACCCCGTCTTCCCACCTGGGAGAGAGTTCCCTGTGTAATACTGACTCGTTTATTGATGTGAACTCATCTCTATGAAGGGAAAGGCTCTGCTCGCCTGAACCCATAGCTCTATCACAGCTGTGTTGCCAAGGAGACAGGAGATGGTTAGCAAATGATGCAGCAGCAGAGCACCTCTGTGCAGGTCAGACCTCTACTGCACCCCCAACCTAACGACATTATCAGCAGGGAGAGAGGCAAAGCCATCTTTTGTACTGTCACGAGAGCTCCAGATGCAGACTGAGTCCAGGCCCCCATGACAGGGAGAATCTAGGCAGCAATCAAAGCCCAGGATCCCTCTTCATATTTTTTGGATAAAGTGAGTGAAAATTTTAAGTGAAAAGCGGGGAGGAATGTTATTTTTTCCCCAAGCAACCTTTAGTAGTAGTCAGCACACTCAAGTCAGGAAGAAAATATGGGTGCGTGTGGTGTGTGGTACCTTCCACCCCCTTAACCCTGAGCACCAAAAACAGCTCTATAGTGCTGAATGACTCACTGTTTTGAGCCTTTATAGCTGTAAATAAGGCTTCCAAATATAAAAAAAAATTCCCCCCATATTTTCTGTGCCCTTAAAACAGACGAGCAAAATAATTCTCCCTTTCTGTGCATGACTACGCCAGAAAACAAGGCAGGTTTTTTCCCCCCCTTTTTTAAGAAAACATTTTTTAACATTTGTTTTACTATAGGTAAGATCTCGTGTTAATACTTGATCAGGAACAGGTTACTTCTGTTCACATTTCATATGTGCACACGTGCGTGCCTCAGCTCTGCACTTAATCCAATTTGTTGCAACAGCTTAAGCAAAACACCAGCCAAATTATGCAGGCATTTAGGAAGTGTTTCTGGCAAATGCAGTCTAAGCATGATTTTAGACCTCTCCACTCCAAAAGACTACCTGACTTTATACCTGGAATAAGTCAGAGAGACACAGAAAAAAAGTAGTCAACTAAGAAGTTTTTGGAAGGTGTGTACGTAAGGTCAAGTGAACCCCAAACCTAGCTCTTTGTTTACTTGCTCAAAACGTGGACCCCGTGTTGTTCTGACAGTGGCCAGTTGTCAAGACCACAACATGACAAGTACCGATAACACCACTTTGGATCTCATTATAGACATTACAGGCTCACATCTTTGCAGAAGATGACATGGGAAAAGCAAGGGCAACAAGGAACAGACAGATGATCTAGAAATGAGTCAGGATTACTTTATAAAAAATATTTTTTCCTGCCAAGTTCATCTGAGATGCTGGTACTGCACGTGGCTACTTTTACACTTGAACTTTGTAGGGACATGACAGATCTGCCAGGAGAAGATTCAGAACAATGCCTTGTCGTAAAGAGGAGACGACCCAAGGGTTAATTTGAAGATAAACTGGACGCGAGTCTTCACTTGGATAAGCCTGCTGAGTTGGGTGGGAAAATAAGTAGGTGCCCCATGATCTTGGCAAAGGCTGTCAGGGAGACGGAGCGTAAGAAAACCTATGTCTGCATGTGCCTCAAATGCTTGACTTTCCACCTCAGCTGCTATAAATACTGCTTCCCCCCCCCCGGGTAAACACCCAGAGCAGCTGCCCAGCCCAAGTCACGCTAGGCTCCACACTGGTGTATTTACAACCAGGGGGATTAGCCTACAGAGTGAGAGTAGCCGCTTTGTTCACAACCCAAAGTGGGGCCATGTGCAGGCAGCCCAGGCCCTGCTCAGACCCGGGAGGCTCGACATCCATTTTGTGGCATGCGGCCGGGGGAGGGCGGGCCCAAGCCCCCGAGTGCGCGCCCCGCGCGGATGGCTGTGGACGGGTCGGGGGAGGCGACGCGGAGGGGGGCGAGGCGGGCGCGTTCCCGAGCGCAGGGCGCTGC
>NW_017728935.1:5567287-5604791 GCF_001723895.1 Crocodylus porosus | reverse complement strand
CCCCCGACCCGGGCAGCGCTGGCGAGGACCCGCAGTTGCCCGGCAACGCACCCCCTCAGTCCCCCGGCCGCTCCCCACAGGGCCCGGCGGGGCGGTCAGGAGGCCGCAGGGCCGCACTTACCCCAACAGCTCAGCGCCCCCGCTCCAGCGCCGCCATGAGCAGCACGGCACGGCACGTAGGAATAAATCCCGGCCTCTCGCGAGACCACGGGAGGGGCCGCGCATGCGCGGAGGGCGGGGACTGCCGGCAGCGGGATCTGCGCGTGCGCCCGGAGCTGCGGCTCGGGAGTTGCCGCCGGCGCATGTGCGCATGCGCGAGTGGCTGAGCTGAGGCGGGTGCGGGCTCAGGCGCGAGGCTCCATCAGCCCGGAGCGGGACGGCCCGAGGCCGGCGTCTTGCCCGCCCGCCGGGGCAGAAGATGGAGAAGCATAGCCTGCGCTCACGCTGGTGGCCCAAGTCTGGCCCCGCCGCAGCTACCCCTGCATTAGGGACACCCCCACAGTGGCCCTGCCCACACCCTGGCAACAGGCCGCTCCCATGGCAGTAACCAGCACCACGCCACGTACTGTAAACATTTATTTCGAGAAAAATAAGAGGCCGATATACATACTGCTCGGTAGTCCCGAGACACAAAGGAACTGTTCCAAGGCTCGCCGGAGCTGGCGGGCGAAAGGAAAAGTCACAGCAGCGCATCACAGTTAAACTTATCGTACAATATCTTCTCCCATGGCTCATGCACAGGATACATCAGAATTGAGGTATGAGCACAGGTCCGTACTGCTGCAGAAACTCATCTGACTCTGAACATGGCACAGAAGGCATCTTTAAGGCATAAAGCTGCGACTGGTGCTAATGCGCAGCTGGCCCAGTTCCTGCTAGGC
The DNA here is from genome assembly GCF_001723895.1 of Crocodylus porosus. Classification (NCBI taxonomy): domain Eukaryota; kingdom Metazoa; phylum Chordata; order Crocodylia; family Crocodylidae; genus Crocodylus; species Crocodylus porosus. The sequence continues at coordinate 5,603,910 of NW_017728935.1, read as the reverse complement.
AGGGCCTGCTTGCGTGGCTCTGGGCAGTAGCAGTTTTTCTGCCAATTCAACCTTCTGCAGCACACTCGGGCACTCGCATCCTGGCAGCCGTAACACGGCTACGTCAGAGGCTGAGTTGAGAAGATACGAGGCCAGTTCTCAGCACTTCCTGGGGGAAAAGTCCACTACAGGAACTGAAGCAACGTGTTTGAAGCATTTTATTTGGGACCTGGAGTTCAGGGACTGTGAAGACAGGTGGGTTCTTCAACAGCCAGGCACCTCCCTCCTACCAAAAGTGAATGGGAGCCGAGCACCCAGCTGCCTTGAGCTCTTGTGAAAAGCTCAGGGCAGCTTTATGAGTTGCAGACAATACAGAAAGGGCAAAGATTCTACACTAATGTTTACTTTTAAAAAAAGCAGACTAGCAGAAGAACACAAAATGGCACCCTCTCCCCACCCTTTGCTTAGTGAGGATCTAAGCAATGACTGCTAGGCAACTGCTTCCACTTCTGAACTTCACCGCAGCTTGAGAGGCAAACTGCTGTGCAATCCAGCAAGTCCCCTGAACGTGGAATGCACTTACACAGACCTCCCAGAACACATTACCATAAAAGCAAAACGTGACAAGAAATGGCTCAGTTTCAATCCCTGCACTTAAAATACCAATCTGCCAGGCACGAGGGGAAAGAGAAGCATGTTGTTTAGTCTCAGAAAAAGAGTTCTGAAGAAAAACTTTCTTTGTTTTGTTCATTTATTTTTAACTTGGGATGGAAGAAAGGGGAGGTTTTTCACCCAGCATCTTCCTATTGAGATTTCCTTTTTCCTCTGTTAGATTAAGCTTCTCCAAAGATGTTCTGGGACGAGGCAAGTACTGATCGCGTAATTCAAAGAAACGAGACCTAAATCCCTCCGTGACCATCAAAAATCTTGCTTCTGATGGAGGACTGAACAAATAGCTTGACATTCCTATGGAACTGCTAAACTTAATATTAATAATTCAGCTTTCAGTAACTTAGGAAAAGAACTTGGAAGCATGTATTTAAAAGTCTTTTGTGATTTAAAGTACCATTAGTCATTGGAACCTCTAGGTTGCAGATACCAGGCTCGTTACAACACAAGAAAGCTAGAAAGTATTACTAAACAATACTCTGTGCCAGTATCTGAACCTGCCTACAATAAGCAGCAGCCAGTCTTCCAGTCTGTATCCCAGTGACATTAACCCAGCCACACACTGCTTGGTGAGTTAGCCATTTAAAAAATTAAACATATATCCTGGTATGTAAAAGACAGCTTTTCAAACAATCAACTAAGTCATATCCATTTCACAAAATAATAACCACTCATAAAATAAAGCCACCTATGAACTGGGAGTTAATATAGATAAACTGCTATCTGCACAGGTAAAAGTTTTAACTGAAGCTGAGCTAGAAGCAGTCTTCATTAGGGGAGACAAGCACAAAGGAGTATAGCTCACAGTTAAGCTGCCATCAATTGTTATTAAGACTGAGCAGCATTGGAAACCATTGCCATCAGAGGGAGATGTTTCAACAGCAGTGCTAAGAAAATAAATGTATACACTGTGGAAGACAGAGAAAAATGAGGATACCAGCAGACGTGTGGAAGAACACCATGCAAAAGAAAATGAGCCTTCCTGTAGCGTTGGTTCCAGATACTTCAGTTTTTTTAAAAATTCAAGAGCGGAGACAGTTATTCTGGAGCTCTTGAGGTCCACTGTCAGGCAGCTCCGCTACCCTCACCGTGGGAGATTCTGTGCTGATGGATAACAGCTCACGCAGCTCTTTGTTTTCAAGCTGCAAAATCAATATTTGGGCTGAAACACAAATGAACTAACTCACAATTAAAAGGACAAGAATAGTTAAGAACAGCCCTGTTGTCTAACACATTTTAAACCTGACAGACTACTGATAGTATAATGTAGGGGACAACCCAGCACTGGGAGGAGAGGAGCAAAATAATCGAAGGTCTCTCTTTTATATCTGGATTATTTGCATCACAAAAGACTTGTGGGTGCTTGGGAGAGGGATGGGTACTGTGCTACTGCTTCCACTTTTAATCTTGGGTACTGTGCTACTGCTTCCACTTTTAATCTTTTACTTTGGTGACAGAAGCGCACACTGTGGGGACCAAGGTTGGTCTCGCTCTCTCCTGCATTTTCTATTTCCGGAATGCAGAGAGCATTTCAATATCAGACTAGGGGTCCCTCTGCACAAAACAGAATTATGAAGTAAGCTCCAGGATATTGACTCCTATGGAAATACTGAACTATCAACAGGAATCAAACAATTTGATACTGATCAGAGTTCATATATATTCACTTACTACATACAAACTTGACAATACATGCCACTTTCAGATTTTTCCTTAATAAGGGGTTTCACCATATCCCTGCAGGAGCACCAGGGAGTCCCCTGAACCACTCAGGATCTCAAAACCTACATGACTTGCTGTTAAGTGAATGTGAGCAGGCAACAGGCCTGCTTACCGGAATTCCCAGCTATACAACGGTCTTACCTCCAACTGGGCTAGTTTTTCCTGAATCGTAAAGAACTGATCGTCATCCACTTGAACGGCTTTTCTCATCACTTCTCCCATCTCATAGATTCTGTCTATTTGACTCTCAATCTCCTGAAAACATATTCAAGCAACATAATACTACATTTAGTTGACAGTGTTTTTCTTCTTCCCTCTCCCAGTAGTTACGCTGCATCCTCTATTAAAGTGGCCTCCAAGATACCCTGTTCAATACGCCAAAGAGGACAGTTCAAAGTGTGACAAGCACACAGACATCACGATCCAGTTTAGCTGAACGCAGCTGTAGTGCAACCTGCACTGAGTCCGGCTACATTGAGGAACAATACAAGAATCTGATTTAGAATACAGCACAGGAGGCAGTTATTCTTCTGTATTCAATTATTGGTGAGGCCTCATCTGGAATATGCTGTTCAGTTTGAGATATCACACTTTAAAACAGAGAGATTAAGAAAAATTAGAGAGATTCCAGAGGAGGGCAATAAAACTTTGTTGTAAAACAACTCAAAGTAACAACTGTCTTAGATTCACTAGTTAAGTCGGTGCACGTGACGCAGACCAAAGCATGGCCTTTCAAGTAGTGGCACTGGCAGCTTTTGGGAATTCAAAATAGAGATTCCTTAACCAATTCAACAGCCTGATGACTTTAAATTAAGAACCCTTCGTTATCATTTAATAACTGCCGTGAGGCATTGTATGGTTTACAATGCATACAAACAACCCTAATACAGGTCATGACATGGAAACTGTATGCATTGCTTTTTAAATTGTAGATGTTAAAATACTGATAAGAGTACGTGGATTTTTGTTGCTGTACATGTGGAAAGAGAAGGTTCTATATGGGGGCCACGGATGAAGGGATCAGTAGAGGTGCTCCTCAAAAAGGATAAAGGAGTGTGCACATAAGGAACAATAGCACAGCATGGAGTCCCTGTGAGTTTTTTAAAGAGCAAGTTTTATTCCCAACCCTTCGTGGAAACAAGCGACACAAACTGCCTGCCACCTCCCTGCCCCATCTCACCACAGACTGAGCCTGGTGCACTTTCAAGACTGGTTCAGCATCCTCATCTTTTCTTCCCCTTGTTAATTGTAACATCTGCTTCCTGTACTTGCTCATGATCAGTTCCAAAGCATCTTGGTGTTCCTCCAAAGAGATCCACAATTCTGCAACATACAAATGTTATGAAGACATCATAACTGCTGCAGAAGGATTTCTTTTGCCAGGCACAGACTTAAGAAAGGCAAGTTCACAATTGATCTTCAGTGTTTCGCTTACTGATCACCAAGGTAATTTATAATAAGCAGTCTCAGTCTTCAAGCAACGCAATTTCCCTGAAACTAGAACCACACCTTTACCAGTACCTAGACACAGTGAAAGGCACGTGTTGCACTATGCTGCAACTTACTGCAATTTTTTGGCCTAGTGGCCCGGAAATGTCATTTATACAGCAAACAACTCATTTCATTTGACAGAACTGGATCGTTTTCACAGCAAATAGGCAAAGTTATTCCCGTTGCTGCTCAAATCACTCAAGTATGTCCAAAGCCACGTGCACCTACATTTCCTTCAGAATCGAGCTCCACCCAGAAGCTTTACTGGAGGAAATCTTTCTTCTGACAGCAGAGTGACAGCTAAGCAAGTTCCAGACTTTGACTGGCTTGTCCTGGCTGTTCTCTCAACTGCTTCACTTATGAACTGTGAGGAACTCCTGTGTAATTACGATTTGGGATGGAAGGCAGAGCCCACGTCATCGGGCGGTGGTGGCAACCTGTGTGTACAGCCCCGCGCAAGGTGGGCAAGTGCTTAAACGTGTCAGCATCACCCCCCTTCCTAAAGGTTAGGTGCCAGGGCCAGGCGTGGCACACGACTCACCTCTGTTTTCCCGCTGCAGGTCCCGGATTTGGGTGTTCTCTTGGGAAAGCAGGAGGTGCGGCTTGAGCTTAGACGCATCTTTCACGTTGGCGGCCTCGTCGTGAGCCTGGCAAGATGGAGGGATGTGGTTACAGGCAGGTGGGGGGCCGGTGGCTCCTGCTCGCCTGCCACCACCCGCACCCACCTGCTTGGCTCCCGCCGCCCCTGCCTGCCTCATGGCGGCCACGCGCCTGTGCAGGGCGGCCGACTGGTCGATGAGCGACTCGGCCGCGCTGTCGTGGTCGCGGAGCCGGTCCAGCAGCGTCCGCGCGTCCGTCAAGATCTTCTCGATCGTGCAGCTCATCGCGAGGGCGACCTGCAGAGAGCGAGCACAGGTGTGAGCGCGCCGCTGGCCACTGGCCCCTGCCCTGCCCTTCCACCCCCGGGCACGGCCCCGCCCCGCCCCGCCTCCTGCGCCGCGCCTGGAAGCCGGCAGGGGGCAGACGCACGGAGCGGTAAGGCTCCCCCCGCGGCCCCGCCCTTCGGCCCCGCTCCCGGGGCAGCGTGGAGCAAAGGCCCAGCCCCGGGGAGAGGGCGGGGGGCCCGCGCTGCACGCCGGGAAGGCGCCGCACTCACAGCCCAGCTTGGTCGGACCCCGCAGCGGCCGGCGGCCCGGAGGCGGCGCATGCGCAGTCCAGGTGGCGCCGCCCGGCCGAGGGCGCTGCGCATGCGATCGAGGCCCGGCACCGTGGCGCGCAGGCGCAGTTGCGGCCCGACGGGAGCGGGCCCCGGGTTTCGGGCCCCGGGCCTGGGCCGCTGGGGAATGTGGGTGACGGGCGCTGGGGGCGCGTGGCCTGACGCCACGGAGCGCAGAGGACGCAGAAACTACGTCACGGCAGGGGGGTGGGGAGGGAGTGTCGCCTCTGCCCTCCCCACGCCCCCGCCGTGTTTGCCGCGGCCGCGGCCTTGACCCGCTGTATCTGCGCTGTTTGCTCCCGAGCAGACATCCTGCCGGCCCGGCGCGCGTTACTCATTTGCTCTCGGCGGCCTTGGGATGGCTCTCCTCGGGGCAGCCCGCCCCGCTCGAGGCAGCGCGGACCCGTGGCTCGTTCGGCCCGGTTCGGACACTGGCGGCCGCGGGGCCGGTGCTCGCGGTCTCCGCTCGCAGCCCGGCGTTGGGATGCTTTGCCGTGTGGTGCGCAGAGCTGGAGACGACGGTTGTAGGGACTGAGTCGGGAGCCGCTGTCCGGCCGGGTCCAGGTCACCCCTGGGCGCGCGCGTCGCAGCTGACCTGGGGCAGCCCGGGCAGAGTCAGTCCTGCAAACCGTCCCGCCAGCTGGGCCGCGCGCGGCAGCTCTGCGGTGCACTCGAACGGTGCCCCGTGGTCTGCGTCTCGGTTCCCTGCTACGCACCGGCACTCTTAGGTCCCCTCCCACTGGTGAGCGTGAAGGAGCGTGCAGTTTTTGTGTGGTCTGTTGCTCTGTTTCGTCTTGAGCGAGGAGATGCGCGCAGGCAAGTTCCCAGGTGCTGCCGTCTGGCAGCGGGTGCGGTGGCCGCAGGGAGCAAGGAGGCGTGGGGGACTGAGCCCCACCTAGCGCTTGTATTTCCTGTTGCAGACCTCGAGCTCTGCTGTGCATCCTTCTCAACCTGGCGTACCCGCTGGTGTCAGGTTAGGCCCCTACGGCTTTCCCACGTCAGTTCCTCCTGGCCCACAGCACCTGCTGCTGTTCCCATCCTGACCCAGTCCAGTCTCTTCTGCACGAGCGTGGGAGCTCCTCTCTCAACACCCCTCATCACTCGTCTGCAGAGTAAGTTGAAGGGCAGAGGTGTCATGGGCGCACAGATCGACGCCCTCGCTGCGCTCAAACATGCAGTATCTTGAGGCTTAGGGAAGCTGAGTCCCACCGTCTACAGCTGCTGGAGCTGTGTCCTATATACAGCAGATAGAATTATAGGAGCCAAAAAGGGTGTCAGTGCCAAGGTCTCCACGCGTGAGTCAGCTAAGGAGTAGGTCCAGCTGCACAGCCAGAAGCCCATCAGTAGGGCCACCGTGTTGCAGCAGGGGCATACCCCGAGTGTCACACACTACCGGTTTGACTTGCCCCATCACTTGCAGCACTGGCTTCAGGCCCGTCATTCTTCTGATGCTTGTCAGCCCTGGAGAAGGAGCTAGCCGAGGGAGGGCAGGGGAGCGCATCCCTGGCTTATGGTTTTTTTGGGAAGTAATGACTCAATCCAGAGGTTTCTGACAGGCTGACGCTCATCAGCAGAAGCAGCCAGCATCTCCTGCAGGCCAGTTGGTGTTTTCTCATGTGCAAGGCTTGCTCTTTCCCCAGCAGACTTTTTAAAAAACATGAATTTGTTAAATTACCCAGCCCCCCCAAATGATAGGGCAAGCTGGTGTGGCACCACGTCAGGGAACTGCATCCCAGACCCTTGATTTGGGGATGGGGGATGTTTGAACGGAGGCTCTAACTCCACAAATGCTTTACAAATGGCAGTAGCAGAGCTTAAAGCCAAGTGATGAGCAATTTCTGTGCTGTGGTGTCTTCTTTCTAATTCCTTTGGCCTCTTATCACATCAACCTTGTATAAACTGAAGTGAATGTATAAAGTTGGCCTCTCAAATTTTTCAGTGTTTAACTTCAATTCGATTAAACACTTATGTATGTGTACAAAGTGAAAAATGAGGTTACGAGAGGTTAATGCTTTAATGCTTTTAATAACTCCTAACTACATGGCTGTAGTTTGTCAAATGCAACATGGATTTGTTTTAGCAGGAACAGCACATGCCAGATAGGAACAAATTGCTATTTCCAAAAAGAGCAAGCTGTGACAGAGCAAAATGCTTCCAGGCTGTCTTGGAAAACTTTTAAAGGAGTGATTCTGTAATGAAAAGTAGTGCAGTGTTTTTAAGTTAAACTGCAATTAAACTATAAATATCTAGTAGCCAATACTTCAGTAGCCGCAGCTTTATTACTAAGTTCTGGATGACTCGCTGCCAAAATGTCAATAACCTACACGTGAAGAGCCAGTCATGTTGCAGTTTCATTGGTGTTATTCTTTACGTAACCACTGCCAATTAACACGATCATTAGCACTCCCCACCTCCTGCCACTACAAGCTATAACGCTGCTATGCACTAAAGACAGAAATGCTATGGTGAAGATGACACCATGAGGAGATACTGTGGGAGGAAATGGATTTTCAAGTCACTAAGAAATGCAGACCCATTGTTTATCTTCATTATCCAGTTCTGACAAATCTGGAAGAATTGCCATTGGCACCACATAGTTTATGAGTCTAGTATTGTTTTTACAATTAAAACAAATTTCTGTAAGATGGAATCCAGGCTGAAGGAAAAGAAAAAAATTATCATGGATAAATGGATGAAATATACACCCAGCTATTTTAGTCTCCCAGCACCTATGCTCCATTCTTGATAACATGCTGACATACATTCCACAATAATTGTTTTGCAGAGCCTAACACAGGGTGTCAAAATACTCTGCCCTGTGAAGGCAGGTCTGGAGCCTGGAATCTCTTTTTTTAAGTCACAGTAACAGTTTGATGTTTTAAGGAGTTTGGCCCCGGAAATCTTACATTCTGAATGCATTTACAATCACCGTCAATTGAAACGTTGTGGCGAATATCTGTGATCAAGCACCAGTTAAGTCCTCTTGTTTTAATATTGCATGTGTGTACGCATGGACCGTGTGCTGCAGTGTTTCGGGGACAAATCTTGGGTTCTGTGCTGAAGTCAGTTATGTGAGCCTGGTTCAGTGGCAGGGAGGAGGAGGGAATAATCGTTCCCTACTACAGCATATCTAGCCACTGAGTGCAGCCTTAACCCTGAGGCTCTTGTGCCCGTCTCACCACTTGGTATAGAAGAGAGGTTTGACCAGTGGATCTGCGTAGTCGTGGAACCGCATGCCCTAGTGCTCTCGGTTTGTTCTTTCAGGATGACTCAAAATGGGGTGTGGAATATGGAAACCTCGACCGAACTTCCTGGTATCCTACTCTAGCCATGCACAATGCAGCCACATGGGTTTTGTTGCCTACCCAGCTGACCAAGTTTCTAAGTAGCCACACCTTTATAGATGGAATGATGCCATTTCTAAGGCAGACTGCATCCTAGGCCTGGGCTTTCAAGGGGGCCGACAGCAGTTAGGCTCGCAAATCTCATTGAAATTCAGCAAGACTTGGATGCCTAACTCTCTTAGGCATCTATGAAATTTCCAGTCCTAAATCCTGACAGCAAAGTGATATAATAGGAAAACTAAGTACAGCTTTCCATGACAGCAAGAAAACAACAGGTAGTGTTAGGGATAAATAGTTTAAGACCATCTTTGTTACAGGACCGAGGTATTTTCCCACCACTACTCCAGGAAAGCATTTGAGAACTTAATGAGAATTTATATCTCCCACTGGCTTATTTCTCTATTAATTTTACAAGGAGGATTTCTCATGTCTTTGACATAAAACAGAAGAGTCTTTGTATTATCTAACACTAAACCAACTGAAATAAGCTTTGGAGAAAAATGAATACACTCTGATGCTAAACAGGAGCCATTCACTGCATCTCATAGTTCTTTCTTCCTGGGTCATAGTTGGGTAACAACATTTATGAAATCTGCATACATCCCAGCTGAAAGGTGCTGCCTGATGACATTTCTGCGGCTGAGGATCAATCTGTAATTTTTATCCTTAGGCTGCAACACAGGATTTTGTTTGCTGAAGAGCATTACTTTTTGATTTAACGATACATAAAGCTATATTCAGGGAAGGCTAACACTGCACAAGTAAGAGCTGGCTAGTCAAGAAAATAATATGCAAAACTTGTTGTTTTGAGCTGCAGAAGTGAGTACCGACCCACAGTCTGCCAGAGGAGAGTATGGAACGAACTCCTACTGCAAACAAAATCTATACCTTCACCCCAGACCTCAAAGGTCTGGATTATGATTCATCAAAAAAGAGAGCCTCACTGTGGTAGGTGCTTTACAGATACGCAGTACAAGACAAGCCTGGCTCAAGATTGCACAAGTGTAACCAACGGAAGGAGAATCGGATTATAGGAAGAAAGAATGGGGTAACAGGAACATGAGTGTATTCCTCAAAGATTCGCTTAGTGTGCCAAACTGTATTAAATCTATTAATAAGAAACGATAATAGAGAATGAAGATTCCCCTTGACCATCTCTCCCCCTTCGATAGAGACAGTAGGGTTTCGTTTTCTCCTCTTTGTCTTCTCTGTAGTCGCTATTTTTATAGGGGGAAGTGACACTGTGACATTTTGACATGAGCCGTTATCATCTACCCTACACGCCCTAGGGCCTGAGTACATAACTGGTGCAGAACTGGGCCCCTAGTCACCACCAGTGATTATACTGCAATCACCAAAATGCCATGAGGTGAGATCTTTTATTTCTTTAGGGATCAGACTGTTCTGCTATCTGGTTGGACAAGCCATAAGAAAGAAATCCTAGTCTAGGGCCAGACAATGTTTCTCCTTTTGTTCACATTACCATTTACATGGGAGAGGCTTAAGATGAAAGGCAGTTTCTACTGAAGCACGTGCTATTCCTGTAAAACAAGGTAGAACGCTACAGAACAAATCTTAGATGAAGACAGTATTTAACTTTCTTTCTCAAGTTTGCTCTGAACAGTTGTGCTTCTTGTCATGGCACACAGACAAACAGCCTTCCTATCACAAAATAATTAAGTGTCTCAACATGTTTTTTTATCCCACATGTAACAAAAATTATAGCAGTGAAACTAGCAATAAGTTTCCCAAGGATTCCTAATTGTTTTGCTTTTATCATTAAATGATTTAGAGTAAAAGCCAAAGTATTGTGCATTAAAAAGGCAAATACTACTGTCCAGACATTGTTGCTCCTGTGTAACAGATCTCAGATGGCCTCTGAGGGAGCTAGCCAAAAGCAATAGATGATTCCATAATTCTGATTTTATTTTGCGTGAAAAACAACAAAATGACCACAGTGACTCATACGCAGAGTCCTAGTAGCTTTAAAATGGCTGTTACTTACTTGAGATTGTGCCCTTTGTTTAAATTGTGTTTGACAAGTACTTTATAAATGATCAGGAGAGGTGGTTTATGTTTCATTAATGAGGCTGATAGTGGTTAATTACTGAAGCTGCATAAACAATCCAATACCAGATCAAGCAGGAAGGGTCACTTACACAGAAAAGTTCCAGCTGGACCAGATATGATTTCCTTTAACTATGTGACTACCAAACCATTTACAGGCAAGATCTGCTAGGAGACACACGCCATAGGAACTGCGGTTCTGACGGCAGCTTGACTTCAAACGTGATTCAGAAACAGCAATAGCATGTAGCAGTTGTCTACAGTGCTTCAACTTGACACCCTTGTGACATTTCTTAGACCTCGGCACAGGACACGCCCTCACACCAGAGGCTGTCCTGCTGAGGGGCCCATTCCGATCTAAAGGTGCCAAAAGAATATGATGGGACAAAGAGAAGAGGGGCTTGCAGGCCAAACCGGGGTCATGGTCACTGCTGATTGTCCCTGCTTGAGAATATTTGCCGTGCACAGCCTGTTTGGTATTACCAGATTCTGGCTCCTGATAGACACAACCTATTCTGTTAATCTTTGCCATCGGAATGGATGACTGAGTGAGCCACTGCAAACCAGCCAAAATCAAGCAAAGCATGTTTACGGTATCTGGTGATTTCCTTTGCCACCTAAAATGACCTCAAAGCAGGCTGCAAATCAAAAATGGTTATCACTATTTTTCAGAGACAAGATATGCCTTATTGCTGAAAAATGTCTATGTCAGTTTCAACTGATTATATGATGTAAATAAGTATTGTAATTTGTTTACTGAATTGCTGTGCTGGGACTAACACGCTCAAGACTGGCTATTTCTTGTAAATAATCAGTAAAAAAAATGTCATAGCGAAAGCAATAGCGACTATCTTAGCGTAAAAATAAGTGCATAGTGATGGCTCCAAGCATTGTTACCGAATACCACTTTGAAAGTGACTTAAGCCCAGAAGTTTTAAAGATATTTATCTATTACTCAGCTGGGTGCTGCAAGGCATACATGCTGGCCACGTCCCATTTCCCAAAAGGCACTTGGGACCCTAAGTTCCACTGAAAGTCACTGGGACTTAGGCTAAGTGATTTTTGTAACTAGGATTTACTTATCTAAATCAGTTAGACTTTCAGTGCAAAAGTATCTCTAAAATCTGAAGTTCAGATACATAAAGTCCCAGTGAAAGTTAAAAAGGATTTAGGCAGACATGGTTCTTTGGTTGCATCTGAGTTCTTTTATTAGACCAACTTAAATAGTTGGAAAAAAATTGCCTGACTGCCTATCTTGTATGCATACCAGCCCAGCCTCTGACATTTTATTCCATCCAGGAAGAGCACGCACCAACTGCAGAAACTTCCGCCACCAGATGAAGGGTTTTTAAACGCGAAAGCTTGCTTAATTTTTTTTCCCAACTATTTAAGTTGGTCTAGTAAAAGATATCAGATTCACCCGAAGAACCGTGTCCGCCTATGCCCTTAGACCAACACGGCTACAACCTGTACCCCTGTAAAAAGCGCTCAAGTAACCGAAGCCTTTTTGAGAATTTAATCGTTTATTTTTCAATAAGCAAACATTAACTGTCAAAAGTCACTTAGAAGTACATATAAAGATAGCAAGTCACCCAAAATAGAAATTATTCCTGTGAAAAACATCTAGTCTTAACTATTTTAAACTGTAACCTACTGCTGCTTGCTTAATACAGCAGACATGGTCTCTATCCATCTATATTTATATGTATGTTTATATTCATATTTCTGTATTAAACAATCTGTTCGTGTACAACTTTTGTTTTCAGCACTATGAGAATTACAGAAAATTTTACAGCCTGGTATGTTAATAAATGCAATTGTGACCTGTATCTCATGCTTGCCTTTAAAATGTTAAGTGATATAGATCTGACTTGTTTCTCTCACTGTATTTAGCCCTATATCAAAGTTTGCACGCTTAAGGCCTTTTGCATGTAGAAGGAACCCACATGCTTGAGACCAGCGTACACATAAAGCGTCTGAAAGGAAGATGTCCTGTGGTTCAGAGATTTGAAAACTGCATACATTTCTGGAAGTCCAGATTCAACCCTACAACTATGAAAGGCTCTAGACTCCTCAGAGTGTAAGAAGAAAAGAGCCTGCTACCAAAGCAGCGATGTGCCTATGGAACGACCCAACACTGAGCTCCTTTCCTACAGATCTTTTGCGATTCCCAGGGGGGAGCCATAGGGTTGCTAAAAGGAAGGCGCTAACTAGCTAATGCTGTGGTAATGTCGGAAACTGCTGAACTGCTCTTGTAAGTAAGGAATGTGACCTCAGTCTGGATCTAAAACATCTGGTGCCTCCCCAGCATCATGCTAGTCATGATGGCCTGCCCCAGAGGTCTGACACTGTATCTTAGAAAGTTCCCAAAGCCCATGTTTAGACTGGTTGAATCAGTGGTTTTCAACCTGGGGTCCATGGACCCCTGAGATTCTGCAGACTATAAAGATGACAATGATCAATCAAAAGTATGTGAATACCTACACTTATAATTCAAAGTGGTCTGCACCTCCATTCAAAAGTTTTTAAGGGTCCACAAATGAAAAAAGGTTGAAAACCGCTGGGTTAAATCGTATGGACATTTTTCAAAATGAGGAGCTTCTGTGTTCTTTCACAAAGAAAAGCTACTAGCAAGTAGTACCTAAATGGCAATTCTGTTAGACAGCTTCTGTACAATGGAATATATTACAGGACAATAAAGTGCAGATCCATACTACACAAGCGGGCATAAAACAAAGCAGCAAAATTTATTCCAGCTAGATTTCATGCAAAAGTAGTAGAAATTGTTTTGTGGATCCTTAAGAGAGCCAAGGACTAAGTACTACAGCACTTTCTTCATTGGGTAAAAAACCTCAAACCCCAAAACCACTTCTAGATACCACAATAGAGAGATTCCCCCAAACTCCCCTGGAATCCACCCGAAAGGGATGCAGGGATCCTGAGTCAACATTCAAGCAGTTGGATTCAGGGTACATGTAACTTATCAAATAAGCATGACAGTTGCTGATAAACAGCGAGGTTCTAGATTTAGCTGATCTGTATGGTGCAGATGACAGCATAATACACTGAAAAAATCTACAAAAATTAAAAGCTTTAACATGCCGACCTCAAATCAAGCTCCCAAATTTAGATTATGCCACAAATATATATGGTAAAATAATATTACTGCAGTTATAGTAGTAGTAAAATAATATTCGTAACACTAGTAAAATAATGCTAGTACAATGTACTAGTATTAAGTAGTACTAAGTAATATGTTAATATATTTATTAACATGCAGAGAGATCAGTGTTAACCAAAGTAAGAGAAGGTCAAATTCTATCAAGAAAACAAAGTATTTAGCAAGTTGACTAGGAGAACTCTGGGAAAGTGTGACGTGAGGATCCTAGTGGCCTCTGTCCCTGATGATCCAGTTATTATTTGATTTATGTGGACTTGCAGCTGCCCTTGTTTTGACCCTAGCAAGGGCTGTGTGGGAAGTTTGTGTCTCTGATAGAGCTAAAGCTCTGCTCTGCAGAGTGTCTGGAGCCTAAGTGTATGCAAAGAAACTGATAAATAGGGAAAAGGCCCCGTTTCCTCCAGTTGAAAATCAGAGTTGAAGTAACTGTTGCATCTTAGATTCCCTCCAGGAAGAGAAGGCGTTCTCTCTGGGGCAACTGTATGTAAGTATTTAATTCACTTTTCTAATAGCCGAGGAATTGCGTAGTATCAGTCTACCCACAAATTAATTGTGCTTTGGTGATATGTACTATTGAAAAAACTTTTGTCATTTGATTTTTAGGATGTTGTCTTGGTTACAAAAGAAAGAAAGATTACAGTTTTTAAAGCAGGTGATCTTCACTGCCAGTAGTTTTGTTTCAAGGGTATTATGCCAATGTAGACTGCTTGCTGATATACAGTATGCTGGTTACTGAAGAGGATTGCCTTTTTCTTTCCTAAAGATAAGGAAATGCACAATGGAAGTAAGTGTTGATTGAATAGGTCTGTCTGTTCAAGTCATGTAATTATTATGCTATAAAAGAGTTCAGGCCCTGAGGATTTTGTGTTACAAGTAAATCTGTGTTAGGTTTAATTTTTAAAAATGTATTTGTTAACTATAAAAGACAAACTTTTCTTTAAGTGGCAATGTCACACCTCCACAGCACATGAGACAAAAAGTAACAGTGAAAGACCTGGTCTTCCCTTACTTGACAAAGTATATACATTATTCCACTGAAATAATTAGACATACAACAGTTTGTCAAAGGTAAAAACAGAGGTTACAAAATATTTACTTACAAAACTATCCATTATTGAAATAATCCAGTCTCTGTTATGGAAATCCCCCAAAAGTGATCAGATGGACGCGTCAAAAGACCAAATATCTTTTAGTGAGTAACACAGATTTCCTCAGATCTCATCTTAATTTGGGATTCGTAGCAGATTAAGAGAACAAGAGAAAACACCAGGGCTCAGATTTATTAGTACATTTGACTCATTCTGATATTGCTGAAGTTGTTTTCTGATTCTATAAGCTTTGCCAAATAAAAATGTTTCTAGTTTAAATGCAGATGTGTGTAATGGAGTGTAGCCAGATATATCACCTGGCAATAGTATCCAGTGCTAGTGGCCAGTAAACACCTAGCCAAATGCTTATTTTAATTTTCATAACCTTCTTCTTTCTGGAAAAAAATAAAGCTGCTTAGCAGCAATGGCTGTTCATTCATGCTTTTTCCCAGGCTATGGGGTGCACTAGATAAATGTAAAAGACCTTCAGCTCAAGTTCCTGAAATTCTCTTGGAACAAGAAATTTCCCTTATGACACAACTGTCAAAATATTTACAATAGATGTTAATGTACTGTTGAATCAGAGATTTTGAAGAGCTCCCTAGAGCATCTTCTTGAAGAATGATGTTACATATTGTAATAGTCATCATAATAACATTACAAAAAACAACATCACATCTTCTGCCATCAATAGCATGTAATCAGATCCAGTGTCTTTTAGTCTGTCTATGTGACTTCTGCTCAGTCAATCAATTGACAGTCTTTGGTCACAATTTCCTATTTTACTTTTATGTATTTATTAGGTGACCATTTAAAATGCTACTTATTACTAAGATCTGACTCTTGCTAAACGTTTGCGTGACTTGTCAGATTTGAATGGGTAGGTAGCCTATTGCATTAATAGACATCCCTGTTTAGGTCTGATATAATTTCTAAGAAAGACTACTGCACAAATAATTAAAGAGTACTATGAGTAAGATTTGCAGAAATGCCTATGTGATTTAGAAACCTTAGTTCCCCCAAAAGTCAAATGAGTTTGGATGGCTTTTGTCACTTAATTGCTTCTGAAAAATGTACCCTAAAGTTTTATGAAAAGGGTGGTATATTTTTTCATTTGTTTTCTAACTATGAAAAGAGACACCCCGCATTCTAACATTAGCTAGAATGTCACGTAAGAGATAGTTAAAAATAGAGTGAGAGAGAGCACGCAAGCAAGGCCTAATTTTCCTGTTTTTTAGGCAAGTCTCAGATAAGCTCAATTTACCTCAGAAGACTAATGGGTTTTATCCCAAGTGTGGCACTGTGAAATAGGAAAAAGGGATGATAGTGGCTGCCTTGCTTTAAGGGTTGTATCATAGCATCCATTTTATTATTCGGTTTCAGTCGTCCACTTTTCATGAAGTTTCATTTTCTGCGCTAAACTTCTTCAGGCTTCATCTCTGTTCAGAGGTAACCTCTTTTAATGAAGCAAAATAAGTGTCTCGGCTATTTTTGAGTAAGAGCAGAGTAGAGGAAGGCAATTTTGCGATGGGCTCATCTAAGGTAAAACATTACCACTCTGCATGGACACAGCCATCGTCCAGGAAACCTGCTTTTCCATGTTCTGGTGAATTCTGAGCGCTAAGTGACCTTTGAAAAATGCATGTCCTGCGTTTATGCTACAATGCACGTGAAGTTGTTAAATTCAGAGCGTGCAGCTAAAGCAGCTGTGCTACACATACAAACGATAGGGCCAATGATTATTAATATGTGAACCGAGAACAGGCGTCTAGAGATTCTGTTCGATCCCTGCAGTCCTTGGAAGTGGAGGAGACTAGGGATGGCTAGCACCCAGAAGATTTGCAGGCAAGGGCTCTGTTCAAAGCATTGTAAAAGCTCTGCCAGCTTCCCAAGCATGAGGGACAGAGCAATCGCAGGGAATCCAGACTATAGCATAAGTGCATTGTCAGTTTTGTAAATCCACTGATCCTCAAAGTCCTGAAGAGGAGGTTCCTTCTTCTGATTTTTTCCCCTATTTTTAAAATACGTATGGAAAAAAGCAATGCAGTGTCATGCCAGAATATGTTACCGGATCCCTAATCTCTCATATGCATTATGGCAATAGCGTCTTTATTTTCATAATCATACTATTTCTCAAATAAATGTGGTTTTTGATTTTAGTATCCATGTCGCTGTTCTGTTAACCAAGAATATACTGCAGTTTAAACTGACCCATTCTAGTTTGTGGATGTTGTGAACATTCAACATTTACTCGTCTAATGTGAAATACTATTACGGACACTGTTGCCGTACACTTGCACACAAAAGAACAGAATGCAAATCTAATCTGGAATCTGACTCTTGCCATTTCTGACTCTGGAGTACTTTACTCTCAAACCTTAATGTTCTCCTAGTCTGTTTTTGAAGGAAACATACAGCATAATTTAACTTTTGCTACCCTGTAAAACCACATGACCAGGATAATTGGGCCAAATCCCGAAATCTGTTCTCAAATAACACTCATTCAAGTCAGTGGAAGCTTTGCCTGAACAAAGCTTGATTGAAGGCATCACAATGAATTAAACTGATGACACAATGCATGTGGAAATGTACTGCATTTACATTACAGATAGAATGGGTCAGTGTAATTTTATTTTACTTTGCAGTACATGTTCACGTAAAGCAACAACTACAAGTGTATTGGAATTAGAAATACACATTTCCATCAGTTTAAAAAAGTGCATATTTGCTGAAGAGAAAAATGTAGACTTTGTCCATGCCAAATTGATCCCAGTGATAAGGGCCTCATGATTCACGGAGTCACTTCTCTTTCAAGCAAATATTTACTAGCAGAGATAAGAACGGCAACATTCCAGTCTCTATACACGACTGGAACTGAAACCTTTCCTGTCCTTCCATATGCCTGTACTGGGAGAAGACATGCAAAGTATTTGTTAGCTGGGGATGGGTATGCCTCAACATACAGTTTCATTCTGGATTTCCTAGAACCATAAATTCATCTTCTGATGCTCACTAGGTAAACTGTATTCCATGTAGCATCCCATGCAGGTCTTTCAGGAGATCTTAAGAAACCAAGCTCCTGTTGGCTCTGCAGGCATCATTACAGATCCTATGACACTTTGGGTGGGAGGAAATATTTGACCCAATGTTCCAGTGGCAAAATTTCCTGTTCCTAAACCATCGTACGACATGCTATATGCTCGATGGCTACCCTTTAACAGTGTTATATATCAACTGAGAGTTGTTTGGGGATCCATTAGAGTGAAAGGTCTGGCAAAAATCTAAAATACAAACACCATCTATTTCTCATGTTGTGTGGGTGTGTGAAGATACACAGCATCTTAGATACCTTTTTCTACAGTGCTTTCAACATTTCACGTGTCTCATTTATATCCTATATTCTGTATATACTTCATACCTAATAGAATTTTACTTTAAAGGGTTTCAGAGTTTATAATTGTTTACAGCTTCCTTCTATATACCTACAGGTTAGCGAACTCCCCTCTTGTCAGCACGGAGGCGGAAAGGGATCTGGGGGTCATCACTGACGCCAAGATGAACACGGGTCGGCAGTGTGGGGACGCGGTCAGGAAGCCCAACCGCACCTTGTCATGCATCCACAGATGCATCTCGAGCAGGTCCAAGGAGGTGATCCTCCCCCTCTATGCGGCACTGGTCAGGCCGTATGATCAGGGGACAACAGGGCAGGCCCTACGAGGACAGGCTACGGGACCTGAACCTGTTCAGCCTCCACAAGAGAAGCTGAGGGGGGATCTTGTGGCCTGTTATAAACTAGTCAGGGGGGACCAGCAGGCACTGGGGGAGTCCCTGTTCCCCCGAGCACCGCCAGGAGTGACCAGGAATAACCGTCACAAGCTGGCAGAGGGTAGGTTTAGGCTAGATATCAGGAGGCGCTACTTCACGGTCAGGGCGGCTAGGGCCTGGAACCAACTTCCAAGAGAAGTGGTGCAGGCTCCTACCTTGGAGGTCTTTAAGAGGAGGTTAGATGTACACCTTGCTGGGGTCGTTTGACCCCAGTATTCTTTCCTGCCATGGCAGGGGGTCGGACTAGCTGATCTGCTCAGGTCCCTTCCGACCCTAGAAACTATGAAACTATATTTACTCCTCTTGTGAAGCTAGGCATTTTTACTGATATGAGTTGGACTGTTTAGCGAGCAGGCAGCCCTTGCACTGAAGCACCCTCATGCCCCAGCCAGCCAGCTCAGTGCCTGCACGTGCACTGCTGCACATGAAAAAACTCCTTAGCAGGGTAGTAGTTGTATGTAGGAGTCCTACCTTGCTGTACAGTTTATTAGTTTCATGTGCCCAAATAGCCAACTGTGCAGTAAATTAGTCAACTGCTCAGTAAATGTTTCATGTTGACTTGCCCACAGGGTACTATGGAACAGCTATTGCACCTTAAATCTACATCCTAGCTTATTTTGCAATAACTTCCCAGTGTAGAAAAGCCTTTACAGGTGAGGGGTAACCATCTATTCTTGACTTGCAGAGCTCTGCTGCCTATGATCAATGGACTTTCTATCCATCTTCATGTCTCTTACTATCTGATCATGGCCTGACAGTTTGGATACTTCTCTCTTTTCAGAGCTGTATGGCTAATCTCCCACACCAACTGTTTCTGAAGTGACACTTCTCTGCCTTATTACAGGCTAAGTCTTGAAATTTCCATTTCTTCAGGTTTCCTCCTCAAAGGTACATCCTATACCAAAGTGAATGAAACTGTGGGAGGTGGAGCAGAATATGGCAAATACCTTTGTCACTGTACCTGATGGATATTGTCTTGCTGAACCCATTCAGTATTATGGTGAGCAAAGCAAAACGCAAGTATTAAGAAAGCAAAATGAGTGTCTGCAGCAGTCATGGGTTGGTTGGTTTGTTGTTTGATTTATCATTAAAAAGCTGTGCACACTTCCACATTAACTATCCAGTCCATGCTGTGAGAAATGTTCATAGTATATTACTTTTTATCCGTGCATTGACTGGAACTTATTTAGGAGTAAATATTCTGCTAGACAGAAGCCCAGCCTCTTTACTGGAGCACAATCTGAATCCACAAACATTAATAGCAGGTGCAAGTCAGAGTATACCGCACTCTAAATACACGATTTATGTCTGCAATTCAACTAACTGTGCAAAACAAATCATTGCTTCGTAAGATTCCAGTAGCATCATCAATATGACATTGATCAAGCATATATGAAAACAGCCCCTACCTACTTCCCAAACTTTACTAAGAAAAATGACAAGCACCAATTTAAGGGGAAAAGCGTGACATTTTGAAAATGTATTTCTTAGTAGCTGTGCCTTAATAGTTACAGAGTATAAAAAGATATTAAAATCTGCAATAGTCACAAACCCTTCCTTAGGTTTTAGTTTCATTCTTGACTTTCATTGTCTAGATGTTTTGCCAGAGCACATCAATTATCAGCTGCAAGATACAGACTTTCAGCCTGCTCCTTACTGCCAGTATTCACCGGTACAGTTTCCTCCAGTGTTACCGTCACAGCCGTCTCAGCCCCAATACAGCATGTATAGCCTGGACTCTCAGTACGGTGACGGGCAGTACATAATAAGTAATTGTGAATTAAACAAACCTCCCTGCATGATTGCTCATACTGATGAGGATGGATATCACGGACTAAAACGACCAAGAATAAGTCACTCCTCCTTGCGTGTGAAGGGACAGGAAGAGTTCTGTGTTGTGTGTGGAGACAAGGCCTCTGGATACCACTATAATGCACTCACTTGTGAAGGCTGTAAAGGTAAGGGAGAAATAGTTTCCTGTGACTTGAACAAATGGTGCCCTGTTACTCATTGCAACTGTACTAACATTCCATGTGTGCAATTGTAAATTGTCATATTTCTCATAATTGTTATTCACCTTCCCGAGATTCTCTCTAGCTGAGGAGTGGCCTAATTTGTGGGGGGGCCTCTCATAAATCTACCTGCTGACTGCAGCCAACTCAACCTTCTTGTCCCTACCTTTAAAACCTGCATGAATCTACCCTTCCTGCTTATCTGCCCTTGTCTCTTTACACTTGGGTCCACCCCTTTTCTTTCATCAATGCTGCCACCCTGTTCCATCGATCTGTCACAAAGACATCTGTGCCCCTTTTTCTTCCTTCCCCTATGCATACGGCAGCCTTCATGAGTGTATGTGCAATGCTACTAACCTTGTCACATTCAGATGCCTCCGAGATACCCACTTCTGCTGTGAGAACTATGAGAAACTGGTTGACTACTGCTAGGCTGTGCACATTGAGATATTCTGTCATACTGCATACACAAAAAACAACATTATTCATAGGATCAGAAGGGTCTTTTAGAATTGTGTTCAGTCCCTGATACTGTAAGCGCATCGTAAAATCCTGGCATACAAACGTACTAGATTGCTCTAACGGTTAGGAACCTTCTTCTAATTCCCAGCCTAAGTTTATTTATGGCCAGCTTATACCTATTTGGTCGTGTGCCAATATTATCCTTTAGCTTAAATCAGGGGAATCAAACTCATCCGGAGCCACAGGCCAGCCTGAGACCGCAGGGTTCCTCAGGGGCCGGATCCGTCTCAAGGCATGGGGGCAGCTGCTGTTGCTACTGTGGCAGAGGCAAAGGCAGTGGGGTGTGGTGGCAGTGACAACATCAGATGTGGTGATGGCTCTGGAGGCAGGGGTTTGCCAGCAGCTGGAGTGTGCTGGAGGGTGCTGCACTAGCTAGCCAAGCCCATCCTCGCCAGCAAAGGCCAGCAGGACCAAAGGGCCCTGAATTGTGGCAGACTGGTGCCCGCCCAGGCTACTGGTGGGTTGGACAGATGTCTCTATGGGCCATAGCCAGCCCACAGGCCATACATTTGACACCCCTGGTTTAACTAGTTCTTTTCCTCCCTTGTGTTTACCCTACTAAAGGGTTGATAAACAGCAACCGTATTCCCCTCTCAACCCTTTATTTTTCCAGGCCAAATAGGCCCAGTGGCTTTAATCTGTTTTTGCCAGAATTGCTCTGCTTTTCTCCGTTTAGATTTCATAGATTTCGTAGACATTCGGGCTGGAAGGCACCCCGAAGGATCATCCGGTCCAGGCCCCTTCCCCAGGGCAGGAAGTCAGCAGGGATCATAAGATCCCAGCAAGATATGCATCCAAACGTGTCTTGAAGCTCTATCCTAGTAGCTCTTCTCTGCACTTGTTCCAATTTCACAATATCTGTCTTAAAAATGTCTGGAATTGTACCCAGATTAGGTCTGGTCAGAGCCTTCTCTATTTCTGTTTCTCTACTGGAAATACCTTTGTTGATGCATCCTAGCAATGCTGCAGGAGATAACTAGAACCCAGGCCACTTTATCCATTTCCTAACTTTTCCCCTTTGTCTGTCTGCTTGATTTGCAGTTTGGGCACTCTTCTGTACTTGGGAACTGCTCAGCAATCTGTGGGAGCAACCGGATACATAATAGATGATGATGTTTGCCCCAGACAGTTGAAATGCAGCTCTGGCAACGGCCACAGCCATCACCAAAGAGTGAGATGTGGCACTCGCTTTCCCCAGCTGCAAGCATCCCCCTTGCCAGGCCTGTATTTTGGCTTGTTTTAGTGAATGCAGTGTGCAAGATTCATTTTTATGGCTTGATCTCCTACGCTGAATATGCCACAAGTGGTCACTTGTGAGTTTCTGGATTGGATTGCTTGCCAATTTTAATAGGCCCTCTCTTTACTGCTAAGCATGGATTTAAGGGAGTTACCTTGGTCAAACACTAGTTAACATTAGTCATAAAGCAGCCCCAAAAATCATAATGATGCTAAGACCGTCATAAAAAGTTGCCACGTAAAAAACCCAACATAATACCCTCACTTCAGAAACATCATAGAGCAACTCTTTAAATAAGTAACCGTGGAATGAAGAATGGTTTCCCAGGTTCTTTCCCATAATCCCAAATACCATTGTTCTTAGGATTCTTTCGACGTAGTATCACCAAGAATGCAGTGTATAGATGTAAAAACGGCGGCCACTGTGAAATGGACATGTACATGCGACGGAAGTGCCAGGAGTGTCGCCTGAAGAAGTGTAAGGCTGTGGGAATGCTGGCAGAATGTAAGTGCTCTGCTGCTGTTTGTCACTGCAGTCAATTCTCTGGCAATTTTTTTTCATCTTTAGTACTAAGTGAAAGGGGCTGGGGATCGGGCCCTGGGGCCCAGCGTGCCCGATCTGTTGCTTAACTCTTCTGCACATTCAGGCTTTTGATGGAAATCAACTGACAAAATACAGCGTCAGAGGCTAAACTTGGAACTTCTTGTCACGGGAGAACATTCATAGGCAGAGAGCTGGTTTCCCCGTAGTCAGTAACTCCTGAGGTGTCAGGCTTATGTACTACATCTCATAACACAAGGGGCTGTTTAGACTTAAGTCTTTTCATACTGTTTCACAGGTTTGCTAACTGAAGTC
Source organism: Crocodylus porosus (assembly GCF_001723895.1). Taxonomy (NCBI): domain Eukaryota; kingdom Metazoa; phylum Chordata; order Crocodylia; family Crocodylidae; genus Crocodylus; species Crocodylus porosus. The sequence goes on along the minus strand of NW_017728935.1, from coordinate 5,580,705 downwards.
CAGTGCAAGTCAAAGCGACTCAGAAAAAACTGCAAACAGAAAAGCAGTTTCCTTTGTAATGTCAAGGTAGAAGATGAGGGAGTGAACAACAAACATGTATCGTCCACAACAAAAGTAGGAGATTTTTCACACTGAAGGCTTATGGTTTCATTTTTACCATAATTTCGGTCTTAACGGCATTGTCATTACCTGTGATTTTTCTTAATAGGTCCAAGAAAGGATGGAACTTACTCCAGGGGAACATCAGATTATTGATCACATTGTTGCGGCCCATCAAAAATACACAATTCCCTTGGAGGAAGCCAAAAAGTTTGTACGTACTTAGAATAGAAAGGCTACAATATTGCAATGTTCACTGTTAGTATCCTAAATTAGTATCCTAAATGCGCAACCTAAATTTTTAAATGTGGATGTTTTAGCAGTTTCTTTTGGTAACAATCCAGAAACATCATCCAGCGTGAGTCCATAGTCTTGTCTGGTTTCTTTCATTCAGCTACAGGAAACTGCAAACCCTGAAGAGAGTTTTTTGCGGCTCTCAGAGACTGCAGTGGTTCACGTGCAAGTACTGGTGGATTTTACAAAGAGACTTCCAGGTAAGTTGCTTCCTTTGCAGAATGCCATAACATATAACAAGGTGTTCAGAACTACCGTAGACTTTAGCGTTAATCTAAGAGGAACACATTTATTCTGTATGCGTATACTCAGACAAAATACGAAAGCTTCAGAAGAACTGGCATGCAATTGTATTTTACCTGCAAATCTGAGTGATTAGGAATGCCGTGTATTTACCAGCTTTGAAAAACTAAGAAGCCGTTCTCTACTCTGTCTTTCAAACAAGCCAGGTCAACTTGAGATGTACTTCTTTTCTCTTTAATACGGAAGGGTCACATCCATGATTATATTAAGCAGGACAACACATTTAAGGGATGTAAGACCTCAAATTGTGTGGTATAAACCACTACCAACTGGCAGGAATTAGGAAGAAATTTCCTTCCAGGCAAGTTTTTTCAAACCTATCTATATTGGGGCTTCCTGCACTTCCTTCTGGAAGGAGATGGACTACTGTTGTGGTCTGTTACATCTATTGCTATGTAAATATAAACTATGTAGAAAGCCCCAATCACTCCAATTTCTACTTTACTGTTTGGCGCACTTAATCTTGCCATCGTTGCAGTCAAGGCTACTGCTGACCCTTAAAGGCAGATACTAATAATTTTTGAACAATTTACTTTTGTAGCCTGAAGCCAAAGTCATCCCAAGTTTTGAATCTTATTAAATATTTTCCTCTAGGATTTGAAAGCTTAGCCAGCGATGACCAGATTGCACTACTAAAAGGTTCCACGGTTGAAGCAATGTTTCTGCGTTCAGCCCAGATATATAACCAGAGAGCTAATGAATGTCAGTCATCAGTGGGTGAAAGTAAGTTGTACTAATAAATTAGCTTTAACTAACACCTGCCTGACCACAGAAAAATAGAAGAGTGATTTGTATATTGCAAAGAACTCAAAAAGATCACAGCAGACCAGCGTGTTTCTAACACTGCAGATTCCTGTTTGAAGCCTCTGGTTTTACCATGCCAATTGTGTTTGTACATCTAACAGTGCTAACACTGCGTTGCACCTTGCGGGCCCCTTGAAAGGATCTCACACCACCCTGGTTGAGAGTGACTGGTTCACATGTTTGGGTGGATGCTTACCTGAATACATGACTCTCTGCACTGGATTTCCAAACAGCTAATCATTTTATACAATTACTCTGCAAAAAAAACCCATGCAAGCACATTTTAATTTAATTCAATTCAGCAGTGGACTTTTTCTCCCTTCCTTCCCCCAAGGTCACGTAAGAGTTTCTGATCATACTACATGTTGTCATGATCAAGACCTTGATAAAAGTACCGTTTATTCCCTGGAAATGTCTCACAGCGAAGAGAGTCCAACTTCCACCACTACCACAGGTAACTCAGCTCTTTGTACGAAAACCTTGGAAAACGGTTAGGTAGCTAAGCTGTTCGGACCATTCCCTTTAATGCTGACCAATATGCTCATTCTTTCCTCCTATTCACCAGTCTGTCTGGATCCACCGCTCTCTCTTTTCTTTGATTCACGTTCAAAGCTCACTGGGGTGGGAACATCCCAGGTGTATGCTGTTACACACTGTAATTATTATAATTCTTTAATAGACTTGCTGATTATTTCAAAATAGTTGAGGGATTTGAAAAACAACACGCAAGAGTTTTAAGAGAATCAATCAACAATAACAGAAAAAGTGTGCTTCTATATTGATTTCCACCCCCAAATTTCAATATTTTGTTTTCAAAGGAATCACTGAGGAATTTATCACGGCATTATTTTACTTCTACAGAAGCATGGGAGAACTTAATGTGACTGAGACAGAATATGCCCTGCTTGTTGCAACTACTGTGTTTTTTTCAGGTAACAGAGAGCTATAAAAGAAATGACTACATCGTGCGTGCTACCTAGAGGGTGCAGCTACACGTGCGCTTTAATGCGTAGTCCCGTATTTCACTTTGCATTAAAGCATCACGTCCAAACTGTGTGAATATGCTCATGCGCAATAAAAATAGACTGCTGCATATTAAGCGTCACTAAAAAACCATGTGCTTTCACTACTGCAGATTAGAGCAGCCTAACACAGATTTGTTTAGTACCTCACATTAGCAGTACTAAATTTAATGCACGGTAGCAGACGTGCATTAATGAACTTGTAGATGTGCCCAGAAAGGATCTATTTTTAACTGAACTGATCCTCACAATGAAAATCTGATCTTGCTACAGTTCCAGGAAGGAAAAGTATGCAACTACTATGCATTTTTGCTATACTTTTTAAAGAACAGCTCAAGGTGTATTTTTTGATGGTTTTGTTTCTCCTATCAGTATAATAACCTTCCGTGGATGTCAAATCCTGCCCTTAATAGCCTCATCAAAATCAGTGGGGCATTTGCAGTCAGCCAGCACTGGTCCCCATCACATTCATGTGTGTTTCAGACCGTCCGCTCCTCAGGAACAAGCAACACGTGGAAAAGCTTCAAGAACCACTGCTGGGTATTCTGTACAAGTACTCCAAGATCCACCACCCCGAGGACCCCCAGCACTTTGCCCGCCTCATCGGGAGGCTGACTGAACTCAGGACCCTCAACCACAACCATGCTGAGGTGCTGGTGACCTGGAGAGCGAAGGACCCCAGGCTGACCTCTCTGCTCTGCGAGATTTGGGATCTACACTGAGTCCCCCCTCCAGCAAGGGCCTCCTTGCCCTTAGTGGTGTCCCGGGCTACGCGCTTTGTGTAACCGCTGCCGACACGCGGCCATGCTCTCTGACGCCTGTAGTAGCCGCCATGAATGTGTACCGCACGGGGCTTCTCTGCTTTGGTTTGGAAATAAATATGGGAATGCTTTGGTTGTGCCACGACATGTGCCCAGAACACCACCACGTGCCCATCACAGCGCCACACGTGACCAGTGCAGCGTCACGTGCCCAGGCCAGCGGCACTCACGCCCAGCGCAGCGTTACGTGACCTGTACAGTACCGCACACGTGCGCAGTGCAGCGCCACGGCCCGTTTCCCCGCGCTGCGCACGGCCCGTTTGTGCGGGCGCTGCGCACGGCCCGAGCGGCGCTGGTGCCGGTGGCGGCGGGCGAGCTGCCGTCGCGTTTGCGCACGGCCCGTTGTGCTGGCGGGCGCGGAGCTGAGGGGGCGCGGGGCACGTGCCATGGGGACGGAGAAGCCCTTCAAGCTGTTCCTGCCGCCGCGGCCCGGCAGCGGGCACGTGTCGGCGGTGCGGCCGCAGGCCAGCGCGCGCCCCGCCAGCCAACTGCCGGTACCGGCCGCGAGCGCGTTGTGCTGTCCCGCCCCCGGGCCGGCCCCGAAAGGCGGGGTGCCGCCGGAGAAGGGCAGGGAGCGTGCTGGCTTTGAACGGGCCGACAGCACTCGAGGCAGCGACGGGCCGGCCCCTGCACGGCGTGCCGCGCCGATTGCTCCGCTCCGCTCCCCGCGCCCGGGCTCCCGTCCCCGGGCAGCGCGGCCCCCCCTGGGGAGCGGGGATTCACCTCTCCCGGGGAGACAGTCGTTCCCAGCGCCCACCCGACCCCCCGCGGCCGACGTGTAGCACACGGCCCGGGTCGGCCCGCAGGCGGACTGGACATAGACACAAGGTGCCCAACCAGAATAACGTGAAGGCACCTCCGGTCCATATCCGTGCACGTTTTACCAGTCGGTGAGATGATCCTGCCTTGAGCAGGGACGCTATGTGGTGAGGGCCCTTGCAGCCCCATTTCCCTATAACCCTAAAACAGATTTTTATGACATTTCCTTTAAAAAGCCCCAGATGCTTTCTAACTGAGGTTTGGCAGTGAAAGGAGAATGCTCTAGGGAGCAGAAACCAAGACTTGAAGGGGAGCTCGCCCTCTTCCAGCACTGGCTGTCATACCAAGGCCAGTCGTCAAGTCTGCCCCTAACACGCCGTTTACATTTGCATAGGGTTTTAATAAGTGCACGGAAGATGATTTTGGTTCGCCTTTTGTAACGCTGCGAACACCGAGCCAAAATGAAGTCACACGTTCAGGTAAATTCTCTCTATTTTCCGATGTTATGCACTTAAAATGAGTTCTAAAACACACTTGCAAATGTTGTCATCGCTAACTTCATTCCTTTTACACTACGTTATAAATGTGTATTTAGAAAATACATACACAGACACAGACACGTTTTGTTTTATGTTTTAAAACATAAATATGTTTTATTTTCCAGATCCCGTTTCACAGAAGGTAAAACTTTGGTCTAAGATAGAAGAAGAGGTCAGCGTGCAGTCTGTATATCTACTATCTAACATTTATGTATTTATCCTCACATCATTCCTAAAATTAGGAGTCAAATTTTTAAGAGAGGAAAGTTAGAACAGTGATAGATGCAATAGAGGACTTGGATGCCTAGAAGCTGGGCAGTGCCTTAATAAGTTGTCTGCATTTTGGACTGGAGTCCTTATCCCTGGGTTAGGCCCTTCAGTGCTCTGTACAGTAAAGGAGGAGAACTGTATGGCTCAGAAAAGGCTAAAAAATCTCCAGTATGCTGAATAGAGAGCTACCTTAAGTCAGTACACATCCACAAAGAGCAGTACTTCTCAACCAGGGTACTGTAGGACTAGGGTGCCTTTAAGATCCTTTCAGGTGCGTTGTGGAGGGCCATGCAATGTTAGCACTGTTAGGTGTTTTCCAATATGCATCCCTAGTGTTGAAAACATTCTGATCTGTTATGGTCTTTCTGGGTTTTTTGCAACAGCAGAATTGCTGTATTATTCTTTCTGTATTCAAAAATCAAGTGAAAATGAACAGCTGGCAATTTCTGAGGGGTGCCTTGAATCTATTAGGAGTGCCTTGACCCTAAAAAGCCTGAGAACCACTGACCTAGAGCTAACCCAAGAGTACACGCCACACAAGTGGCCCTGGCAATCTCTGTGGGGGACACGCACAAAATCAGAGCAGGCCCGCAGCACAGTGGCAGCTAGGGCAGGAAACAGAAAACAGAACAGCAGATCCGGCTGGGGAGGAGGACCAGAGAGGCAGTCGTGGACTGTGAGGCTTACTTTGTGGCACACCTGCCAGAGATTGGCCTCCACTGAGCTAGCCAGTAAAACACACTGAAGAAAGGGATGCTCTCTGTGACTCTTCCCAGGCAGGTGCCGTAACCACCAGACTATAGGTTGTCCTGCTTCGGTTGGGAGCACTCTCAGTTGTTCAAAGGTAGAAAAATATTCAAGATTCATCGGGCCAGAGAGAGAATGGATGCAGAAGACAAAGCATGATCCTGTAGCTTAGAAGAGATTTGTCTGGGCAGGGGCATGCTGAGTTCCAGTCTGTCTTCCTAGAAGCGTTTCTGTATTTTACCTTATGATTCTTTAACATCTGTATTTTAAGATAAGGTTATGGTCACCACTGCATGTTGTGTGGGCTTGGTAGTGTCAGTGTGCATTAGGAGTGCTTTGAGAATGCCTCCTGCATCAAGCTCCTCAGGGGTTATAAGCACAGCAGTGCCTAGATTCTGGGTCATCCTCAGCATTAAAGTTTAGCTTTCAGCTTTATCAAGACTGGAGCACTTTGGGTGTACCTCTAATCACTTGGGGAACCTATAAGGAAGTAAAGCGTGTCTGGACTTTACATGCTGCTAGGGATTAGGCAGTGGCTGAATGAGGGTTTTCAGGATCCTGGTTTTGGCATAAAGGGCACATATTTCACGTAAATCCTAGTTCAGATATCTTTTAAGGCTCTGGCTGAGTGCCATATTATTTTTATAATGTGCGTGTGTGTGTCCATACTTTGGTTAGTTTATAATGTGCAAATCCACCCTACCTTCTGCTTGACTTTAGACTGACATAACTAACTACATCTCAAATTGGAATGTCTCAGCAGTCACGTAAGCCAAACAATCACAATAGTCAATGCAAACGTAGCTGAATTGTGATAAACACTCCAGCCCAAAAGAAACAGCTACAGCATATAGTTGCATGTTCTGTATTATTCGTGACTGCAGGAAGTAAGGTAAGCAGTTCGAGCAGTTTTTAAAAAAAAAAGTAACAGTGAACAGTATTTTCTGGGAAGAATTGCAAGAGTTAACTTGAAGAGTTACCTGTGGCTCAAGACCCATGGTATGGGTATCAGTGAACTAGATGATCCTGGTGGCCCATGTTGGCTTAAAAACTGTGTGTTAATGAAACTATTAGTATGAACTGCTGAAATATTCTGGGTTATAGTAGGTTTATCCCATTTTTCCCTGTTCTTATGTTGCTGTTATTGTGCTCTACCATGACTCTCAGTATTGCTGTGTATTTTCAGGTGTGTGGATATACTCAGCCAGATCACACAAACTTCTTGCAGGTCTCATGGTTTTGGACTGAGTTTCTTAAGTCTTAGCAGTTAATAAAGTGCACCTATGCCGTATTCATTTCCTGCAGCCAGAGAAAATGAAAACATGTGACTTAATTGTTTGCTTTTTTATTAATTGTGCAAAAATGTCACCTGGTGTCCTTTCCCTCTATTCTATGACCTGCTTAATACCACTGCTTTACCATTTCCTGTATAGCACTCTACAAGTCTTCTTTAGAATGCTTGCCTGGCTGACATCAGGAGAAGCCACATCTGCTATAGAAAAACATTGTAGGAATTCTTGACTATGTTTCTTCAGAGCCTTACTGACTTCACTGTGTAACACCCAAGTATGGATGAATGACCACAGTATATGGAATTCTGAGAACAGGCATCTTTATGGAAAACCTAATAGGTGAAATCCTGGTGCCGTCGAATTTAAAAGCAAAACTCATATTAAATTCAATGGGGCTGGGATTTCACCTGGTGTAATCATACACGACATGCAAGAACAGTGCCATAGCAAGGGGGGGGAGGGTGAGCCGGGCAGCTGCCCTGAGCACCAAAGCGAAGAGGTGGCAACAGGTTCTGCCCAGCCAGGGTCGGGTGTGGGACAGAGCCGCAAGCAGCTCAGTGCACGGACGGGGGAAGAGTGGCTCCTGCTGCTGTGCACACTCTTGGGCAAGCATGGGGAGGTGTGTGCCCCCTGAATCTGCGCGGGGCAAGGGCAGGCTGCCACTGCGGGCTTTGCCCCGGGTGCCAAGCTTCATTGCTACAGCACTGCGCAAGAATTTAATTCAGCTATGTTAGAGAATCTGAGAATGGAAGGGTATTTTCCATTATTGTAGCAAAGTGATGCCAGTTTTCATTGTTTATTTCATGATAAAGGTTAGTGTACACAATGCTTTCAGTGGATGCTGTGGATCTGTGAAAACAGTGGTGTCAGTGGTGTTGTAAAACATATCCATTTAGAATTTGGCCTGTAAACATATGGAAACTTCCCCTGAAATTAATATTGTAAGAGAGAAATATGTGTTTAAAACATTTATAATTAAATTGATTTTGAGATTAAACTTGTGGAACTTGTTTCAGTAGAATATAGAGACTGTGAATGAGCTTTACTCTAAACTCTACAAAGAGGCTGAAAAGATCAAATGTTGGAAAGTGACTGTAGAAGCCGAACTGAAGCAGAAGGAGAGAAAATTGCAAGAGAATAGAAAGATTATAGAAGCGCAACGTAAAGCCATTCAGGAGTTACAGGCAAGTGCTTCTACAGTATATGTTAGAATATATTTTTAAGTATTAGTAATTTCCAAATGAATGCAAAATTTTGTTTCAAAGTAATTTAGGATTAAAGAATTTTTGTGTTGCATAAAACCCATGCGACTCAGTCTAACGTACCCAATATTTTCACATTAAAAGCAAATCCCATCTTTATTTTTAAACAACTATTTTCCTCTTATAAACAACTAAACTTTGTGTTGAAAACCATAAGAGTTAGCCTAGACAAAGGAACACAATAATTAACTCATGTAAATGAAGCTTCTTTATAATTTATGAAACTAGTACAGCAAAACTTGATGTTTTTATTGTCCTTACAATTACTATCGTAAGCCGCCATTCAATGTTTACTAATACAGCAACAAAGTAAAGTGTGCAAGAGAGAAAGAAAAAGGTAAAACTGATAGTGCAGGGAAGGTATATTTTCAGTGAATTTTGAAAATATCAATTATATTTTTGAATGACTGTACCCTTTTATTTATAAAATCAGTTTGAAAACGAAAAACTGAGTTCGAAACTGGAAAATGAGATATGTGAAAATAAGGATCTTCTGAAAGAGTGAGTAGTGCAAATAACGTTGCATTGAGATGTTCATATTGGAAATGCTTCTCTTGATTTATAGTTTTAAAAAATTGTTAACAGTACATTTAAGAAAGACATTATATATTATAAACATTCCAAGGCAGACATCTTGTCCTTTTTTTGTACCTACCAAGTACTGTGAACCCTGTAACATTATATAGATAATACAGTTTGATTCATTTTTCAGAAACAGCGCTACAAGGCATTTGTGCAATCTACTCAAGGAAACTTGTGCTCGATACACGGAGAAGTCCAGCAAATGTAAATAGTATTTCGACATTGTTTTAGTGTGAAACAACTTACATGTACTATTACATGAACGTACCCATTTATTGCATCTGTGTAATTTTTTGCATGTTTTAAAAGTAAAATTTTATGTAGTACATTTTTATATTGACAGATGAGCATGAAAGAGAAGAAACCAGACAATTCTGTATGGAACTTAATAATAATATTGAGGTAAATCATAATAACAGGATTCCAAAACTCTTCTTTGGATATCTGATTTGAGCTGATGTGAATGTGCTGAAATTTTCTGAAGTACAAAATACATTCCCTGTCATAGATAAATGGGCAATTACCACTGCACCAAGGGTTTAGGGGCTGTTGTTCACAAAGAGACTTAGATGGTGCAACACTGAGCTCACTATGCAATGTATATGAAGAGTTATGGGCCTCAGAACAGGATTCACAGCAGACAGCTGAACATGAAGCTGCCAAAGGTAGCCAGTAGAAAGGAATGAAGAGAGGAGTGTGCATTAAGCCCTTCAGGGTTTAGGTACCTGACATGAGGGTGCAGGGAAGTGCTGATGTCCACTTGGGACTTCCCACTGTACGCCCTTGGAGTTAAACACCTCCACCATTTCTATAGAAAACTCAAGAGTTTTATAGTTTCATAGTAGTTTGGGGTCAGAAGGAACCTGAACAGATCATCTAGTCTGACCCCCCGCCACTGGCAGGAGCACATGCTGGGATCACATGACCCCAAACAAGTGTTCGTCCAACCTCTTTTTGCATTTACCCAAGGTAGGAGCGAGGACCACTTCCCCTTGTGTTTTATAAAGGATCAAATTCTTGTTAAAACACAAGAGTGGTGGCGGTGCCGCCACCTTTTTAGGATACAGTCTAGTAGTAAGAGTGAACGTGGGAGACTCGGGTTCTGTTTCCTCCTCTGTTTAAGGGGGCTTTAAATTTTCCCACCAAACCTGGAAGGGCCCCAGATGATAGACTCTGGTGAGATATTCTGAAGTGGGAGGGGGTGATCTTAAGCACTCTTATTTAGTAGTTTGATTTGCAGAAAACATTCAAATAAGATTCAGTGAGGCAGAGAGAGGAACCATGCCTCTGTAGTCTCATGGTTAGAAGAGTCACCTGGGATGTTGGGAGTCTTGGGTTCCAGCTTCTATGCCAAGGAATATTTATGTATTTTACACCAATAGTCTTTGGAGCACAGACTTGAAACTAAGGTCTCCTCACTCCCAGGTGAGTGGTCTAACCACTTTTTTCCCTCTTGTTCTTTCTCTCTTGCCAAAAGGTTCTTTAGTGGTTTTCTGCAAAGTAGAACGGCTTTTTTTTTTAAGGAGAGGTGAAAGTGCCATTACCCAGCATAGCCTTTTTGTCCTTGGGAGGTAGAGATGTGTATTTGAGCCTGCTCAGACAGAGGAGGGAACTGAATCTGGGTCTCCCATATTGTGCAAATGCTCTCTAACCACTACACCAATGGCATGGAGCTGGTCCTTGGCTTGCATCAGTCACATGGACCCCCTTCCACCACAGTGCTGGATCTAGTGCCCATGGTGCCCACCCCAGCCCATTTGGGAGTATGCTGCAAGTGGCACCCACTTCAGCCAGTCAGGAACCTGTGCTCCATGTGGCACCCACATATCCCAGACCTGCTGGGGAGGGAGAGTGGGGCAGTGGGTACATTGCACATGGAATGGGTTCCATGTGGTGCAGATGCTAGCATGGCTGGAATGGGTATTATGTGCAGTGTAAATCCCAGGCCAGCTGGAATGGGCACTGCATCTGGCATGTGGCCTTTGAGTCAGCTCAAACCCAGGGGCAGCAAGCTGGCCGGATGTTGGGACTCTGCGGGCCAGGTCTGGCCTACAGGCTGTACATTTTACACCCCTGTGCTACACTATTGTATAAAAGGAAGTAGCAGCTGTCATCCCTGTACACACACATATAGCAGAAAGATGTAACTTCTCAAAATAGCTTACCATCTAAGTATAGAACTTCTTGAATAGCCTCTTTTAATTAGCAATGACTTTTAAAAGTATTAATTCAAATAAAGTAACATTTCTTTACAGTCTTAACTATTTAAAACTATATTTCTGAAAATAACATCAATTTGGAATAGTGCATATTTTAACCACTGTGCACATTCTTTTTCATTACATAAATTAGTTTATTAATATTTATTATTGTGTTTTAGGGGTTGATCCTGGCTTTTGAAGAACTTCAAGTAAAAGCAGAGAATTCCAGATTGGAAGTGTGCTTTAAGTGTACGTTCTGCTTAATTTTTACAGTACTCTCTTTGCACGTAAAACAGTGTGTGGGGAGACTTGTCCAGGCTTTATATTTCCTTGCTCCCGTCTTAATGCAATGGCAACCCTCTCCATCCTGGCACCAAAAGCACCGAGTACATGGGGACCCGAGGGCCCTGGCCCCACTCGGGAAGAGGGCTGTCACCTGAAATACGTAAAGCTTTCTACATGTCCATTGTCTTAGCGCCCGCCCCCCCCCCCAGCAAAAATAAAAGTTGGCACATATGCCTGGCATTGCTTTCCTTTTTTAGCTTCAGGTTGCTGCAGCCTCAGTTTCCCTTTACTCAAAGTATATCTTTCCAACTTGCCAGGAAGGAGTCATTCATTCAATGCCACACTCAAGTGATGTTCCAGGCAAAGTTTTATGTTTTAAGTGTATAAATCTAATTTGAAAGAAAAAATACTTATTTTTTTCCCCCCACCCTTACCTTCACTTCCCTGAAGGCTTTTCCTTTTAGTGTTGAAGCTGTGATAAGACGCAATGTAAGAGGAACACCTAAGCCCTACTTCTGGGCCTGCTGCATCAGCCCACCTACCCCCCCCACTGTTTTTTTAGAACAACCTGGGTTTGACAGATCCTTTGAAGGGTGCCAAACAGTTTAAAGAGATAAGCAGAGGCTCAGGCTTGTCCCTACTTGGCTGATCCCCCACCCTCACTGCCTGGCTCCCTTGCCAGGAGGTAAGCACTATAGTATATACATTAGTTTTTGAAATTGAGTACAACTCAATTCACAAACGTTTTGGAGGGGTACCTCGAGTCCACTGAGGTTTGCCTTAAGTCTACTAAGGACAAGAGCCACTGCCTTTGAATAATTTGACTCCTTGTCATATCTGGACTCGAAAACTATACAAGCTTGGCTGGTCCCAAGTCATTGGAACAGGCTCCCTGTTATGCTAATATTGCTTTTTTAAATTTTTATGGGGAGCATGTTTGTAGCCTTTCGCTTTTAGATTGAAAATAACATTTATGAGCTTATTGGTTTTGTTCTTTTTACTTCTAATTTAGTACCTGATAAAGAATGAATAGTTTCAGCGCAACCCATAGTGGTACTGTTTGTTTATTGGGATTTCTATCTGATTTATACCTGCCTAAGATTTGGTGTGTTAATGGCTTGTCTGCACTGTTAAGCGCCCAGTTTTGCATTAGTTCTTGACATAGAGTTCTCATTTACTTCCCATTTTATGGAATACTGGAGTCATTTTGTGAAAAAAACTAAAAAAAATCATGTCTTATAACTTCAAACATAACTTCAGTGATGAATCTATATTGAAAAAGTCATAAAACCTACGTTTATTTAAAAATTAAATTGATTTCTTTATATTTTAGTTTAAATATTAAATTACATTTTTTTTCTGAAGTAAAGGAAGAGGTGGAAAAAGTAGAGAAGCTTGAAAACAAATACAATATGGAAATACATATCAAGGAAAAGCAGGTTTGTATTATTATTGTAAATTTAAATGTATACTATTTTATTTGGGGTAATCTTTTGCAATGTCATACTCTGATGCAAGAATTTTGAACTCGGTAATTTGAGGAAATGGAAAGCAAAATATTTATTTAAACATGATGAAAATGTTTATTGAGAGTGATCTTTAAATGTGTTAGTTTGCATTGTTTGGATCAAAATATTAACGGGGGAACTTGGTATGGTAGGATTAGGATTAGAAAGAATCCTGGAGACTCTTCCCAAGGATACCAAGTAGGCCTGTGGGAAGCGACTAGTATTTGCTACGGATGTGGATTTGGACAGTTCGGGGGACAGTGATTCTTTTCTGTGATTCGAATCACTGTCCTGATTCAATTCGTCCAGATCACCCAGGCCCATCCCCTGCCCGCCCCAGCTCTCAGCACTTTGAAAGAAAAAAAAAAGCCCTGACTCACCAGGTGCTGCTGGGCGGGGGGCCATCCCTGCTGCCTCCCATTGCCCCATGCTGCATGGGGGGTAGTGCATGAGCCCTCTGGCCCCCTCCCATCCCAGCCACAGCCCTGGCTCTTTAAGGAAACCCCTGCCAAAACCCCAGACTCACTGGGTGCTGCCCGGTGGGGGAGGTGATTTCCACTTCCCCCTGCTGCCCCATGCCACATGGGGGGCTCTTCCATGAGCCTCCCAAAGCCCCAGGGCCACTGCAGG
>NW_017728935.1:5546628-5566869 GCF_001723895.1 Crocodylus porosus | reverse complement strand
GCTGCAGCAGGCAGGGACTGCCCGAATCATCAAAGATCTCTGAATCTTTTCCAAAGATTTTGGAGGGCTTTGAATCAATTTGGACCTTTGTATTTGTCTCCCGATACAATTTGGATTTGGAGATTCAGCCACCGAATTGGGCCGAATCTCCTCCGAATTGAATCGCTACACGAAGCTTTGCAAGGCCCTGATGCCATGTAATTGGGAAGAAACATCTCTTTCTGAATGTTAGAAAGGTCAGGATTGGACCTGCTGATTGGTATAAGATGTGTATGTGAGGCTGAAAGCTGGTTACAAGTGTAATAAGCAGTAGGGAGGGTAAGTGAAGGAAATAAAACAAATTGCATGGTAGTTGACTGGATTCTTATTTTCCCTCTTTGTTTCTTTACCTATATCTGGCTGGAACTTGCACTCTGCGTTTGAATTACACAGCTGCTGACTCCCAACTGCAACATCATTTGTGGATCGTTTTCTAAAGCTCCATTATTTTTACTTGAATGAAAACCGTTTTTCTATATCTGTACATGCAAATGCTAATGCAGAGCATAATGTACACATTTAAAATAGGGCAGAGTTGGTAGTCTCTTCTAGACCTTGTTATCTACGTACTGAAATAGTTCTTCATTTCTTTAGGTGACAGTTCTGACTGTTCAAAGTGGTGAAAAAGATAATATTATCAGAGACATGAACATTCAGTTGCTGGAATCAAACGATAAAATTACTGGATTAGAAGAAACATCAAGTAAGAAATCTGAGAGTGTTTTCACTTAGGGGTGTGGGTTAAAAAAAACAGGAAAGGATTATAAACTTTTATCTGGACTCAGTTACATATGTATAAACTTGACTTTTTCTGATATAATGTATCAGAAATTTTACCTTCATACCACTGTAAAACCCATATTATTAGGATTGTCTTGCTTTAGCTGGACCAGTATAATAAAAATGATGCAGTTTTTATGGGCAGAAGCCTTCGGTCACTTGTTTGAATCTGTTTCAGATCATTAATTACTAACTACTACAACGATTCACTAGCTTTGAAGTGAATGGCTCTGTCATTCTCATTTCTACCAGACATATTTTTTGTCTCTGAATAATTCAACATTACAACTTGCAAGTAATAAAATCCTTTCAGGTGGGCAAAAGGCAGAGGAATGGAATTGGAACTGGGACTACTTTTTGTAGTAACCTACCATTTCATGCTTAAGACATGATAGTGGAAGAATCTGAAACTTGCAAAGAGCCAAAAAAGACTTAATTCTCCTGAGATATTAATGATGCATCATTAAGACGTGTGCTTCATTTTCAGTGATTTTAACAGGGCTTATGTTACCCAAACATATACACACACATACATATAAGTTTTCTTAGAATTAGGATTTAAAACATTTCAAGCCCTACTGACTGAATGGATACGAAAAAAATTGTGGGCAGTTATCAAAATCACACACATCACATGATATAACTGATACGGATGCTTTAATTAAATTGTATAAGTAATATAAATATTAAATGTCCCTCATTTAATCTTTTCCTAGTGATGTCACAATCTTGGCTCATGTCTTCCTTCTAAATAATCTATTTATCTCAATAGTTCAAGGGAAATATTTGAAGAGAGTATTTCTACATATGGTACAGCTATAAAACTACCTGTCTGGTACATATTTTGTAAATATTAAGAGTATATCTTATTTGTAACTATTATGACTTAGAACATCAAAAAGAAATGTTAGAAGAATCACAGACCAGACAAGACAATTTGATGAGAGAACTGGAAGAAGCTAAAGTTTATTTGCAAAAAGCAGAGGTATGACTTACTCTATAATTTTTCCAACAAATTAAAAGATGTAAATAGATTAAATGAATAATAAATAATTATCAAAACTTTTAATTTAGAATACTTTTTTACACTTTGTTTAGACTACTCAGAAGAATTTAGAAACTGATTTACAGACTGCAATGGAAACAATAACTCAAATCACTGGAGAAAAAGAAGCACAAATGGAAGAACTTACAGAAACTAAGGCTCTGCATACATCAGTGGTTGATGAATTTGAAATTGCTATTGCTAACTTGAAAGAGTTGCTGGAAAGAGAACAAAATAGGTGAAAAACAGTTCTTTTTTTTAAAAAAATCAAAGGACATGATTAATCCTGTTGTTAAGGCAGTATACTGAGTTTGATTCCCAGTGATGTTCACAAAGCTTACTGTGTGGGCTTGAGTGAACCATTTATTCTCTCTACTTCATTTCTACATACGTAAAATAAGGATGAGTTTTCTTGATTTCAACCATCTTTGATCTGGTCTGTTTCAAGTGTTTGCTTTTTAGGATAGGGCATACAACAGTTGGGCCCTGATCGCCAGTAAGAGCTGTACGCTGTGCTAGAATATAAGTACAATAATACCAATGCAGGTATATTTAGCAACATGGACACAGTTTTATTTAACAATATTATTACTTAATAATACAGCGTAATGTTTCCTTTGTAGTCTTTAAAACAAGTATTTTTTCTGAAGAAAGTCGTTTTGGTAACCAAAATAAATTTCAGTAAAACTAGAATTAGAGCTATAAGTGGCAAGGATTTTACAAGCTGTGAATTGTGTAATTTATTCAAATCTTGTAACAGTTTGCTAGGAAATTACTTTTTGGGGTGGGTTGCCTTGACACATCTTTTCAACGGTTGCAAGTAGTCATGAGCAGTCAAAGGACTGAGTGACTGAGGAGACAGAAAGCTGAAGTTTGCTTTTTAACAGATTGACAAAACTTGAAGATGAGTCAGAAATACTTGCTTCAGACCTCTATAAGAAATCTTCTGAACTGGGTAAGATTTGCAGAAACAGGAAGATAATTGTTTTGCACGAGCTAGTTGCAGGTAAAATGAACATTGTCCCTCTGAGATTATCATAAGATATCCACTCTACCATCTCACATATGAGTTCATGATGTAGTTTGTATGTGGTAAGTGTGTGTGGGGAGGGGGCGGGAATCCTGTAGCAGCTTCATATTGATTCCTGCATAAAGCCAGTTCTAAAATTGGCAGGGTAGAAAGATGAGCTTAGACCTACCATATCTCCTATTTTCCAAGTCCTTTGCCAAAAAAGTTCAGCTGGACTCAGAATGGTGGCCTTAAGATTTTAACTATTTCGTACCGTCAGGTACATGTATTCAGAATCGCTCCATGTTTTATTCTAACCATATTTCCAGATAAAGGTTATTTATGAATCATTTATCGAGCGCTTGCATTCATTATTTGTTGAATGGGATTGTTCTGTAAATCCTGCAGCTTATTTGAATAGTTGAGTGTTTTATGGAATAGAGGAAAGGAAATGGACTATGTTAGGAAAGCCATGAGAATATGTATACTCCAGATTTGTACAGATGAATGTTTGCATAAGAGTTCTGAGGCAGTAGCTTTTTTGCAGAGCATAGTTTACCGTAGATATGTTTGTGTTAAAAGTAATTGGGGTTATGAACATCACTGAAATGAGTGGCTAGTTTTTATTCAAATGGATAACATTTTATCAAATGTATGATAAATATAACTTTTATAATAGAAGTTTTATGTAGTGTTTGTCTAACTAAGCACGTAAGTCATTTTACCTGTAGCACAGATGATTCTGGATTTAGTCCAGCGATTGTTTTCTACTCCAAATAAGAGAAAAGAATCCTCAGCTGTAAAACATTAATCCATTTTCATATAGGACATTTAAAAGTAAAAATAAAAGGGCACATGTTTAAATTTGAACACAAGTAGTTTTAACAAAATTAGCAGGGCTACCGATTTGTTCAGAATTAAGCACCTTACTGAATTAGACCTGAAACAGCATAAGACGACAATGTGAAGGTAAAGTTGTCGATAAATATTGTAGATAAAAGTGTATCTTATTAATGCAATGCGTTTACATTGCGTGTGCTGTAGATGAAATAGCCAAACTGAAATGTGACAAAGAAGCACAACTTGAAGACCTGACAGAAGCCTTGGTAAGCGTCACTTATCATCTGTGTTACTAGTTTAATACCTATTAATCTTTTGTAACTTTTCTTGTCTTTTAAAGGCTACCTGCAAATACATTCTAGCTCTTTCGTATCTGTCCAAAAGCTGCCACTAACTTTAACTTTCTCACCTATCATTTAGATTATTTCCTCTCTTCTTTGAGGGGCCTGAATCCTCCTACTGATTTCTCTTTGCTCATACTTTGTACAACTCCAGCATAGCCTACACCTTGTACCATGTTTCTTATTCCCTCCATATGCCAGTAAGACGAGCATTGACATCTTACTTATTTCACCTTTTCAAATGCTATCCTTGCTGTGGGCTGGAGCCAATGATCAGGGGCTGGACCCGCGAATCTACAAGGTTACTTGCAGCCCCTAACAATCTATGAATCTATCCAATGACAGCCCACTCTCAGTATACCCCTATGCCAGCCCAGCGGCACGACCAAAATGGACTGACTAGGTCATCAGCCTGAGGTACTGATTTGGGGAGGGGTGTGAAAAAAAACAGAAGTTTCTGCTGTAGCCACACAGTTGCACTGGCAGCACTGTCGGCAGCCAGAAGTCACCGCTGCCTCCATTCATCCCGGCTATCCCTGGAGCTTGGCTGACAGGTTATGTCCCTGCCAAATACTGCCTTTCCTCAATCAGTTGCTTTTTGAAAAATAGTTTTTTTCCCCCATTCCAACCCTTGTGCAAATTCAGTGACATGACATTTGAGGGCAAGCAGTAAATCAAGTTAAGCTATTAAAAAAGTTGATGCCACTGTGAGACCCCCCCCCAGTTTCCCTGTCTTTTAAAAAAGTAAGAGCAAGGGCCGTCTCAATTTTGATTTTCAACATAAATGGTCAAACTTCTAACTTCCTACAGAAAGTGCTATAGAATCGCGAGACTATTTTATGTGGCAAAGTGAGCGTTTTGATGAAGCCCGTCTTGTACAGGTTTCACATCCTCACAGACATTTGTGTGGAATTGATTATATTTTTTTTTATAGGTGTTTGCAGGAACTTTTGAATTTCCTTTTGGAAGTATTCTAGTGGCATTACATTTGTTTTCTTGAAGAGGCACAAACGTAAGAGTATTGCTACTCTGCCAGTCCCATTCTTAAGTGAATGTTGCAGGCAAACAAGTTACTGCAGGAATCTGTGCTTACGCTTTCATTTGAATTTTCTATTTCTACCTTCTCGTGCTGATGCCCATCTTTTTATTGGAGTGTGTAGGCTGCTATGGGCAGAATCTGGGCAGATTGCAGGAGGGTAAGTTTGGTCACGCTAATTGAGCTGACCAGTTTTACTTTTGCTGCTGGCTTTGGCCAAGGACCCACTGTTCAGGGCCCTGGCCTTTGCCGCAGCCAGGCTAGTAGATAACACTCAGAGGCCACCCAGGCTTGAATGCAGAACAAACAAAGGGAGTTAAACAAATAAGTTAGCACTTAGCTCTCTTCCAGTGGTTCTTCCAGGCTTCACCTCTTGGTTGCCTCTTATGTTTCAGAGGCTTTGCAGAGCCTGCAGACTTGTGCAACAAAGCAAATGATCAAGCAA
This sequence comes from Crocodylus porosus, assembly GCF_001723895.1. NCBI lineage: Eukaryota > Metazoa > Chordata > Crocodylia > Crocodylidae > Crocodylus > Crocodylus porosus. The sequence continues at coordinate 5,561,334 of NW_017728935.1, read as the reverse complement.
GCAAACAAACTAACGGAGAGGAGCCCTACTCTGGGCTTTCCCCTTGGCTGCTTAACTCCTGGTAGCTCCAGGCAGCCTGCTCCCTGGCCAGATGCAGCCTCTTAAGGCTGCTTTTAGTGTCTTTTATCCTTCCCACTCTGGGCTCAGGTGGCTAACCCTCTCTGACTCCACACACGTGTGTCAGCTCCCTTGTTGAGGTACTCACTATGTCCCAGGACCTGGTTCCCCAGCCTCTGGTGAGTTCTCCTACGTCTGGGGAGGGTGTGCAGAGGTGCAGGGTAGGGCCTTGTTACAGAGTGCCACTCACTTTCAATAGATAGCATAGTAAGTTCTGGAAAGGACTTTATGGTATCCTTCCTGACCTACCTTCTCACAGTGGGAGTAAGGATGGCTCGAGCATGAGCTGCATGTCGGCTTTTACAATTGTAAAATACAGGAGATACACAAGAGTGGGAAAAAGAAACATTACTTTGAAACATCTTTTCTTCGTGTCTGTTCATTTTATTTCAGTATACCTTTTAACATATTTTCCTTTATTACCTAGGAAAGATCAGTCAAAATTCAAAAAGATCTGAAGCAGCAGCTAACATATGAGCAATCAGAAAAAATAAAATTAATACAAGAGAAGGAAACTGGGGACTCTGACCACACGGAATTTAAGGTTAGACTAAGTGAATTTTCTTGTTCATCATACCATAAAGGCAACCTTATTTGTAATGCCCGTAAGTTAGCTGTGGCATAAGTTCTGGATTGTTTCTGTGCAACATTTTCCCTTAGGGATCTTTTTCTTTGTAAGTTTCTACTACCTATATTCCTAATTATATTGATACATACCTTCAACACTACAAAACTTGAAATGCCATCAAGAAGACAGTACCTACTGGGGCTTTGAACTGAGCCCCATAATTCCTAAACTCTGTGGCAACACGGACCCATAACGCTCTCTTTTCCTGTTCTTTTACAGCGGCTGACTTGGTTGCAATATATTATATTTATTTCAGGATGATATTCCTGACAGTTTGGTATAAATGAAAATTTTACAAACTGGTAAAAATATGTGACAATTGTACTTATTTCCTACCTGTTTGAGACTTAATATTCTAACGTTGGGGTTGCTTTGCTGCTTTTAAATAGAAACAGGTTGAAGGACTTTTAGCTGAAAAGAAGCATCTGGAGACCACTTCTGAAAAATTACAAGAGGAAAACAAAGAGATGAAGGATACTCTTAAAGTCAGAGAGGTTTGTAGAAAGGGGGAGTTTTTTAATATTATTGACAAGATGTACTTGAATGCATGAATGTCGTCATTGGTCACTGGCAGGAAGTATTATGCAAAGAATGTGCCTGTAGTACCCTTAAAAATTATGTAGATAAGTTAATACAAAGCTTGTTTATATTTTAACAACAGCTATCTGATGTGGGAAATATTTAGAGTGCGTTTGTTATTCCATGTTATAAGAGCTATCGTGCTGTTATAGATACAGTGAGGTATAGTTACATATAAAAAAATCTACCAGTAATGAAGTATTAAATTTAAATGTATTAAATGCTTAGAAGTGGGGCAGTTCTAAGAATTAAGGTGTGTCCACTGAAATTTGCTGTCATTTGGAATGTCCTCTGGTGCTGTCAAAAAGCAGCATTTCTCCAGAGACTGAACCAGTGCACAAGGCACCATGTCCAGTGGTTAGCAAGTTGAGACACACGAATCAGCTGGCTCACTATAAGTTCCATAGGACTCAAACACCCCTGCCAGGGGCCACGCTCCAAGAAAGCAAGTGGCAGACCGTTCTCCTTCTGGTCCTGACCCTAGCTCTGAGTTTCTCAGTTCTTGGAATCTGGTATTTTTGCCTTTGGTACCTGTTGCTTCACAGCCCTTACCTGTGGTATTCAGGACCTGAGCACCGAGAGCCAGAGTCTGTTTTACTGACTGGACATCTACATGGAATTAGGTACCCAAGCGCAATTCATTTTGACCCTACTTAAGCCCCTGGAAATCTATTAATCTTAACTGCAACGCACCACCATCTGAACCTAGAGACGGAGTCACAAGCATCAAGAAGTAGGAGGCAGGGACTCTGGAGGCATGGGCTTAATACTTACAGTATAAAGGGGTTAGTAATAGGGACTATAGGGGTATTACTTACGTGCGCTCCTGCTGTAGTTCTTTAGGAAAGACAGCACTGGGGGTAGATTGGTATTTGGCTCTCCCTGCTGGAATTTATGGGGAATTGCACACGGGGCTTAATTTGTTTGAAAGCCCGGTGCGGGCAAACACAAACACGATGCGCCAAAATAAACAAGTTTTAAAACGTTAATGATCGTTAAGTTAATGAGGATTAAACTCTGTGGTGTGTACAAGTACCCCACTTTTCACTTCCAAACCAACAAATCCAGAGTCACTGGTATATCTTGCGGAGGTAGTAACTTTTTTTGGTTGTTGTTTACTGGTCTCTTCTCCACAGGGACAAGGCACCCGGAAGAAAGTACATTGTTTCTCTTCATTCCTTGGGTACAGTAGGGGCTCCTTTCCTGTTCCCTTCCTTTGACTGTGCATTGAGAGTCAAGAAGATTTATTGTAGAAAGCTTGGAGTTGTTCTAAAAAGCAGATTTGCAAAAATCTTACAGCCTTGTTAATTAATCTGGGTGCAGGGTAGAGGTCCAGCTTATCTATATAAAAGGTTAACATTTTACAGCAGTGCTATGTAGATATAATTTAGCTAATTTATAGCACGTCAACAGTGTTATTTTGTTATAAGGTTTTGTTTGTCTGCTCCATTCTGGTAGGCTATAAATGTATGTCTACTCACGTTATCTTTTTCTGCAGAAAAAAATACTTGATTTAGAAGCACAGTTAATTGGTGCTGTTGAAAATGACCAAAAATATTTAAAAGAGATTGCCGCATTGAATGCAGAGCTTGAGAAAGAGATGTATGTATTTTGAAATACAGTATTGGCTTTACACTCTGATTTTGGGGTATTATACATAAAAGTTGTTTCTTATTCTAATATACATTTAAAATCGCGCATGATATATTTTCTAATAAATATATATATTAAGATACCGTCAAGCTAAACACGTTGTGGGTTTACTGAACATTTATTTTGCTAAGTAAACTAAATTGTACCCTGGAGCAGTCGGTGTTTATCTCACATTTTAAGCTGTTGCTCTGGCAGCTCTAACGCAAAGGGAAAATATTACAGCTGAAGGGAGTTTGTCTCCAAGACAGACCACAGAAAACAGCACTAGTGCGATTTCTGCAAAATATACTGTAATAAATAACAGTTTTGCATTCTGTGTAAAGGAAATCAAGATGGTATTATTGCTGACAATGCAACCCTGGGTCTCAAATTTTCCATTCAATTATGGAAAAAGCTGAGTAAACACTCGTTCTTCTCTTTTCTCCATATCATTGTTGCTCTGTTTGCCTAATCTCTATGAAGAGATTGAAACCATATTCATTAATAATAAGTTAATCATTTTAATTAAATTAGATTTATTTAAAGTTTCCACTTATGAGGAGTGGGGATTTTTAATTTAACTTGCATTTAATTTAACTAAGTTGTTATTGTTTGTATTATCATGGATGTCCCAGATCGGCAATTCGTCTTTTAAGGTTGCCATGCAATATTAACACTGTTAGGCATGCAAACACCTACACCTGTAGGTGATTTCAAATAGGTTAGAATATCTTTGACACTATTAATTCCTATTGTGATTTTTCTGAGTTCTTTGCAACAGAAGTATCGTTCTATTCTTTTCTTTTCCTGTAGTAAAAAAAAAAGCAAAGTAAAACTAAGGTCTGGCACTTTCTGAGGGATGTTTTGAGTCTGATGAAGGCTGCCTCTAGTCTAATGAGATTGAAAACCCTTGGCTACAGAAAGCGGCATGTCTTAACCGCATTAGCCCAATGAGCTGCCTGCACTGAGGATGGAGCTTTGACCTTGATAGCCACTGAGAAATAACTGTAAAATGAGCATCAAATCAGAGTGCAGATGTTTGCAGAACCAAGAAATAAGTGTCGAGTGGTAGATCAGTAGCCAGTTAGCCTGTGATCTTAATGGATGAGGCAGGTCCATTTCAATATATAATATAATGAGTCAAAACATATTTTAGTCTTAAATCAGACACAACAGAGAAGAAAAATAAAATAATGATGTGAGAGAGATATTTCTTTTGCATTTCCTTGCCTAAGGCCAGTTTATGCCGGAAAAGGCTTTCAGTTTTAGGAATACTGGTAGCTCTTTACTGGAATAGCTATATTAGCAAGCCCTCCTACAACTTCTCAGAAGAATGCATTTGCCTAGAGACCTTATGTCACTTTCTCAACTGAAACAATTTTTGTTGCTAAAAGCACTCTTACACTGGTATAAATGGCTCTCACCAGGGCTTTTTGACGGTACAGAAATGATCACCAGAAATCCCATCCTTAACAGATTTTGCATAAAAACCAGTTACTAGTGTAGATGTGGTCTCGCTTGATGTGGAAATTCAAAGAGCTTTGTTATAAATTAGTTTTAAATGGAATGTTGAAATTCAAAAGTCCTTATTTCTCTGATTTCCCAAATATTTTAATAGGCTAAAGAATAAACAACTAAACATGGACTGCAATAAAAGTTTTTTAGAAAAAGAACAAATAGCACAAGAGAAGAGGGGTGTAATTACAGAGCTGAAGAAGCTTCAAGAAGACCATAAGGCAAGCTCTAATCTTATACGTGGTTTTGGACGATGATTTATTCAAAGTGAAACATGGGAAACCCGACGACATTAAAATACGATGTTGACAGCTTTTACTGTGTCTGTAAATTTTGAAACCAGGTTTTTTACTTTAAGATATAAAAGGCATCGTTAACTAAAGGCAGGTGAATGTACTACTTAAACCCCATTCTGTCAGTATATTTTATTCAGATAATAACAACATATATGTCTTTGTTTAGGATAACAAAAAGAAGGAACACCAGAGTGAAGAAACGATAAAAAACCTGGAAGAAACAAACAGTATGCTAAGGCAAGCACTAACAAGTATCTTCTGTATAAGTAACATACTCTCAGAAAACTTTTTTTGTAGTTTACAGTTAGATATTAGTTGTTTTCTTAATAATATATTTATTGCTTTCTGTAACTTTGGATTATTTTCAGGTTGCATATTTATGTAATAGTCTTTATTGGTGCTTAAGCTGCTTTTGCATTGCTTTTGATGTTGTTAACATTTATTTCATGGGGTTCCTCTTGGGCTGGATGTGAATCTACCTCTGGCAGGAGCATAGGGGCTAACACAGCCATAGCTCGTTCTCTCCCCCACCCCTTACTGACATGTGTCCCTAGTGGTCATACTTTGGATTTCGGAAGAAGGTTCCACCCCGCTTGCCCCCTTCCCAAATTCCCATCCCCTTCGGGAGCACCGTGGACTGGATGAAACAGCTCTGTAGGCTGTATCTTTGACACCCTTACATTAGACTAGGAGATAGATGCGTTAGAATACTGTAGATAGATTGAAATTTATCTTCCTGGAAGGAAAGGAACCCTTTTGTAAATCTGTAGTAAAATAGGTACAGATCAAAAGTGAAATTCTGGGCTATAGTGCTGCAAGACTCATGATGTTAGCTGTAGAGGAGAGAGGTATCATAGACTAGAAGGACCAGAAGGGACCTGTAAGATCTTCAAGTCCGGTCCCCTGCCATGGGCAGGAGGTAATTGGGCTATAATGAGCTCAACTAGGTGCTTGTCCAGCCTCGTCTTGAACACCTCCAGGGATGGTGACTGCACCACCTCTCCTGGGAATGTGTTTCAGATTCTAGGTACCCTTATGGAAAACAAGTTTTTCCTTATGTCTAGCCTAACTTTTTTCTCAACTAGCTTGTGCCCATTGGTCCTTGTCCTCTCATGGGGTACCTTTCTGAATAGTAGCTCCCCTAGATCTTGGTGCTCCCCCCGACATAATTGTAAGCGGCTATCAAGTCGCCTCTCAGTCTTCTGTTACTCAGACTGAACAAACTCAGTTCCCGGAGTCCCTCCTCATGGGGCTTATCCTCCAGGCCGCTGATCGTAAGGGTGGCCCTTCTCTGTACCCTTTTGAGCTTATCCACATCCTTCTTGAAGTGTGGTGCCTTTAACTGGACAGTACTCCAACTGTGGTCTCACCAATGCCCAATAGAGGGGGAGGAGCACCTCTTGGGATCTATTGGCTACCCATTGGCCGATGTGCACCAGGGTTCTGCTGGTGACTTTATCACACTATTGGCTCATGTTCATCCTCTGGTTGATTGTTGCCCCCAGGTCCCTTTCAGATGTGGTGTCAGCCAGTGGACCACCACTCACTGTTTACTTATGGTGAAGGTTCCTCCTACCCAGATGAAGGACCCAGCACTTGTCCGTATTGAACCTCATCTGATTGCGTTCTGCCCATAGGACCAGTCTGTCAAGGTCATCCTGGATCCTTATCCTGTCCTCAGATGTGCCCACATTTCCCGACAGATTGGTGTCATCCACAAACTTGATTATTGCGTTTTCCACTCCCTCATCCAAGCCATTGATAAAGATGTTAAAGAGCACAAGCCCAAGCACTGATCCCTGGGGGACACCACTGGAGAGGGCCCTGCAGGATGAAGCCATCCCACTGAGTACAACTCCCTGGGATTGGCCTCTGAGCCAGTTGCCAACCCACCTCACTGTAGACTGGTCTAGGCCAGTACCTTCCAACTTCATTGATAGCAGCTTATGGGAAACGGTATCAGAGGACTTGCTGAAGTCTAGTTAGATGATGTCAGCCGCACGTCCCATGTCCAGCTGGTGAGTTTACCCGGTCATAGAAGGATACCAGGTTTGTTAGGCATGACAAAGCTGTGCTGGTTGCTGCTTATTATCGCACCAGTTATGAGCTTGTGGTTGATGGCCTCCTTGACGATTTTTTCAAAGACTTTTCAAAGAAGTTAGCCGTGTTAGTCTGAAGGCAGGCAGAAGGCAGTCTATAAAGTACAAATCTATCCTGACTAAATCAGACACTAAGGATTCGTAAGCAGATTCGTAAGCACCTCACTTAGTTCATCAGATGCTATGAAGGCTGCAAGAAGAAGAGCTAATAGAAAGCTGTGATAAAATACAAGGGGTACAGAAGGAAAAAGGAGGGGGCAAGAAAGAAACTCTATTAGCTATAAACTAATGTAATATTTTTGGCAATAATGAAAGAAATGTACACTTATAAATGAAATATTTAGCAATGTTTTACTTATTGATTTGGTATTTAGAAAGGAACTGGAGTCTATGAAGGAGAAAATGAAAAAGAAAAGTGAAGAGATTAAACATAAACTGGATGAAAATGAAGAAAATGTATGGAATAAGTAATACTACACCTTATCATGAGAGAGCTGTTAATTGTAAATGTCAGAGCCAAAAAATATCCATAGGAAACAGGAAAATGCAGGAGACTGGAAAATGGAAAGTTAGAAGGTGTATAGATACTATAAGAAAGAATTGGTATTACTGTTAAAGTGTAAATGATTTGGCACCTAGTCACTTAAGAAGCTGTTTCTCTCTCCTTGAATGATAGCGTTGTAAAAATCAGTAGGGGTGTATGAAACGGGCTGTATTCGATTCAGATTTGGCCCAAATTGGAGACAGCGATTTGATTAATTGATTCAGATCACTGTCCCCGATTCGATTCAGCCGAATCTGAATCTTAAGATTCGATGCTGATTGAGAGAAACAGCGATTCGGCCATAGACACAGCTTTAAATGTTTTTTCTGCATACCTTGAGGTACCAGGCATGGCTCATGAATGCTGCTATGCTAGGGCAGATGGAGTGTCTCGCAGGAGTGTGGGGGCCCCACCATGTGATTGGCGGTGAATCTGGAAGTGGATCGGAAGTACTTCTGGTCAACTTCCGGGTCCATCGGGAAGAGCACAGGGAGCCCCCATCCCCACACCTCCCTGACTTGGTGATCGGCTGTGGGGGGACCCCCAGTGTTCCCCCAGACCCAGGAAGCACCACTCAGCAAGCTGGGGGGGAGGGGGGGACAGATGCGGGGGAGTTCTTCTGCATGCTCCCCAGCGGACCTGGAAGTGGACCAGAAGTGCTTCCGGTCCACTTCCGGGTCTGCTGCCAACTGTGCTGGGGGGCCCCCCCATGCTCCTGTGGGACATTCTATCTGCCCCACCATCTCAGCATTCATGGGCTGCCTGTTACCTTAAGGTATGTAGAAAAAAACATTTAAAGCTCCGTCTGTGTCTGAATCACTGAATCTTTCTGATTCAATTCAGGGAGATTAAAGGGTCTCCTGATTAGGTTCTGATTCGGAGATTCGGCCACCGAATCGGGCAGGGTCATTCACTGCAATTAAATGCACATGTAGATGCTGACGATGGGTATAAATTGCACCCAGTCTGCCCAGCCAGCAGGGGGCCAGATTCCTGCCTGCTGCCTTGCTACACAGCTCTCCACTTTCAGTACCCCTGTGCCACAGCCAACCCCTCTGCCGCACGACACCGCCATCGCCTGGAGCCTGGGGCTGACCCCCCCTCATGTCCCTGGCCCTGGCATAAATTACTTCTTTCCAGCCCAAATTGCTATCTCAATTTGCACATGTAGATGCTGTACCCGGGCGTAGTTGACTCCGGCTCAGACTGCCCTGGAGTTTATTGCTTTTACATTATTTGCACATGGATATGCACCCTGCGTGACAGACCAAGGATTCAAACATAGAAAAAAGGGGTGTATGGGGAGAAACCTATAACATCAGTCAGTCAAGGTTTATGTTCATATTTTAGCCAGATTTAAAAATCGATATATTTTCAGACTAGAAATATTGAAAGTGAAATTTCGAGAAAGGAAAAACAATTGAAGATGCTGGAAAATAAGGTATGACAATAAAATATTTTGTTACGGACTATGGAGAACTTCTGTTCCTTCTTAAAGCTATAACTGCGATATCTCGCATCCAGTTTGCAAACAGAAAAGAGGCGATATTAACTCTTTCCCAGTGGCACTGCCCTGCTACTTTTACACTTTCTGGCAATAGACTAAGAAAATCACGATAGGCTTTATTGCTTAAAACCGTTTCAGCAAAGCTCATAAACACATGTTTAAATACTATTTGTTTCAGTGGAATTTGATGCATGGTTTAAGTGAACATAAGCTTAAGCATTTTCTTGACTAGGATTTGCATATATGCTTAAATGTTCTTTTCTGAATTGGGAGCATTCATATTTAGACTGAAATATAATGAGTGTATTCATATATTTAAATTTAACAATACGCTTAAGTATTTTGCTAAATTGAGCCCTATAAAATACATGCAACTGTACCCAGGATAGCAGATAAATTAACAACGTTCAAACAGAATTAAAAATATTGTAACTATTTTTGTTCAAATCCTATCTTTTAGTTTAATAACTTAAAGAAACAGCTTGAAAATAAAACTAAGTGCGGTGAAGAGTTTCAGCAAGAGGTATGTACAATTGTTAGAAGTGGCAGAAACATAGAATTCAGGGCTTGTGTCAATGTTGTTGTTTTGTTTCTAGTAGAATTGTAAACTGGTGTGAAGTCTTTAAAGGTAGGTTTGAGATTTTTTTTCTGTAATTTTCTTAGAAAAGCGGGGCTGGAAGGGACCTCGGGAAGTCATCTAGTACCACCCCCACTGCTCAGTGCCAAAATATTCTAGTCAAGTGTCTGTCTAACCTGCTCTTGAAAACTTCCAAGGATCGAGATTCCACAACCTCTCTAGGTAGCTTGTTCCAGTGCTTAGCCACCCTTATAGAAAGTTCTTTCTAATATCCAACCGAAATTTTCCCTGCTGCCGTCAAGATTGTTGATCCTAGACCTGTACCCTATGGCCACAGAAAATAGTTTTATCTCCATCCTCTTTATGACTACCCTTCTGTGTTTTGAAGACTGATACCAAATCCCCCACTCACCCTCAGTCTTCTCCAAACTAAAAAAACCCACAAGTTATTTCAGCCTTTCCTCATAAGTCATGTGTCCCAGGCCTCCAGTTATTTTGGTCACTCTCTGCCAGACGCTTCCTCTGTCTGCATCTTTCTTGAAGCGAAGGCCCCTAAACTGGATACAGTAGTTAAAATGAGGCCTTAGCAGTGCCAGATAGAGAGGACTATTTCTCTAGTTTATCAGAGTCATTCTGAATCCTAACCCAATCCTCCAGAGTGTTTGCAGCTCCGTCCAACTTGGTGACATCAGCACATTTACTAAGTCTGCACTCCGTCTCATCCTCCAAAGCGTTAATAAAAATATTAAGCGATACTGGACGCAAGACAGATCCCTGTGGAACCCTACTCTGTACCTCTTCCCAGCTAGATACCAAGCCACTGATAACTACTCAGGGAGCACTATAAGCCAACCTTCAGTATATATACTCACCTTCTGTACTTTTATGAGGGGCAGGGTGAGCAGGGAGAGTACCTACCACCAAATTCCCAATTATGGGGTTTCGCTAGGCATACATGTCAGCAGCAGAGAGGGGCAAGTAACAGCTACATTAACCCCCATGCTGCTGGTCATCCTGCTGCCACCACCAACTCTGGATCCAGCACATGAGAAGCAGGTGAGTTTGACACATCTGTTTTAAATAAACATTAGAGTGATGTCAGTTATCAATCAGTAAAAGAATTAAAAATCTGAATCCAGAATGTCTGTTTGTGGGTTAGAAGCCCTGGGAATGATGTTTTTCAGAAAATCACAAGGATGCCCTTCTCTTTGTCACGTAAGGATTTACCTCCTTATGGGAAAACATCCTAAAACTTGGTTAATTCTTCGTCCATTTCCACAGGGCCTGTCTACCACCGTATCCGTTTTGGCCCTCCGAAGATGCCTTTGTAGTGTAGCCTGGGACTATATTGGTTTTGTCTTATATGCTCCACAGGACAAAAATGAGAGTGTGGTTCTGTCTTTTGTGCTGCAGGATGCCTATGTTAACCATATGTAGAGGTTTACACGTGGTGCAGAAAGAATAAGAACTGTTTTTAAGGTTCTTGACTGCTCCTGCTGCATGGAAGACACCTCTAGCCTCAAAGGCACTTTTTGAGACCTGGATTGTAAGCGTAAACATTTTTTTAAAAGTAGGATCAGTCTTTTCCCTAATTTTTCTGCAAAGACATTGCACAAGATGCAACACGCCCCCCCCGCCGCAAAAAAATGAAACAAAAAACCCCAGCCCTTTAAAGTGCAAGCTAAAGAGTCTGTTGCCTTGGCCCAGTTTGCCTTATGTGTTCTAATCTTAGCTGACAAGGCAACAAAGCAGTAGGTTAATAAAAACATGCAGAGGTGAAAATGCATAAAAGCTTAGTCTTCATTTTGATTTTAACAGAATAAGATGTTGAAAAAGAAAATAGCAGCAGAAAGTAAGCAATCCAGAATATATGAAGCAAAGGTAGGTATATATTAAAACTTGATGATAAAAGCAATAGGGAAAGATGTTAAGGATTTAGTGCTTTTTTTCTAAATTCCATTCAAATCAGTAAGATCACCTGCATCCTTAAAGTTTAACCGGTGATTCTCAGCAAGGGTGCCATTCAACATTAGTGCTGTTAAGTGTGCAAACTTCATAAGATAAACCATTTAAGGAGATTGTCTGCCTATTTATTTATCCTTTAATGAACAAGATAAACATTTTTGTATTGTTAAAAGGTGAATAAGTTACAGTTAGAGCTGGAAAATATAAATTGTCAATGTAAGGAAACAGTTGACAGCTATCGAAAAGAACTTGAAGCAAAAAACGCCACCGAAGAAAAACTTCTCGAAGAAGTAAGTGTTCCTAAATATTGCTATGTTTTTGAATACCTTTTTTTCACTAGATAATTTACTTATTTTATTAGGTTCAATAGGGCCAGATCCTAAACCCCATTATGTGAGTAGTCCCACTTATATTGATGGACCTGCTTGTGTGTATGAGAACCATTTGTGAGTAAAGCTTTTTATAATTGAGTCTCAGTGGGTGTGTCTACACATCACCCTGTGGTGATGTAGCGGTGTACTACATCACCACTTGGCACGCTGTGGCGATGTAGCAATCACATGGGTCTACATGTCGCCACCTGTATGCTACAGTATAGGCAGTTACTGAGCAGTGTTTTAGTACTTCTGCCAAGGAAGATTCCTGCAATCAGATCTATTAACAGTTCACAACCAAAAGTTCCGGTGTTTTTTGAACTGGGGGCATATACAAGCTCAGATTCCGAACACCTCTCTGCTCCCAAAAGATCTTAGTCTAATACAGGGATGAGCAAGATATGTCCTTCAAAATCATGTCATCCAGTCCATTGGGCTCCCCATGGGTCCGTAAGTTCTTGGCAGCAGGGGAGTGGTGGCACTATTAATTGAGGAAGCTCCTGGAGCTGCAGGAATTAATGTTGTCACTGCCTGTCCTTCCACCAAACTCAGACCTGGGGGGAGCCCTGCAGACCAGACAGCTCTGCATCATGTGGCTCTGCATGCCACATCAGGCCGGAAGACCAGCTCCTGCTGATCTGTGACCTGCAGGACTGATCTAATATATGCCTTCCTTCCCCACCCCACCTCTTTGCATGCCTCAATATATCTAGCACTCGGAAGAAACCAAGACAATATTCAGAATGAGTCTTGAGAAAAGCATTGATTCATAGATTCGTAGACATTCGGGCTGGAAGGAACCCTGAAGGATCATAGAGTCCAGCCCCCTGCCCCAGGGGCAGGAAGTCAGCAGGGTTCATAGGATCCCAGCAAGATAAACATCCAAATGTCTCTTGAAGGCATTCAGAGTAGGTGCTTGAACCACCTCTGGCAGCAGTCTGTTCCAGACCTTGGGGGCTCGGACAGTAAAGAAATTCTTCCTCATGTCCAGCCTGAAACGGTCGTGGAGGAGTTTGTGACCGGTTGATCTTGTCATCCCTTGGGGTGCTCTGGTGAACAGACGTTCCCCCAGATCCTGGTGAGCACCACCAGTAGGTGGCCACCAGATCATCACTGAGCCTGTGCTTTTCCAGGCTGAAGAGTCCCATGGCTCTTCAGGTAGGCCGGGCAGTTCTCAGCCTACAGACCGGGTGAACCTGTCCAGTTAACAGTCCTGTCAGATTTGATGTCTCAGAATGAGACCCAGGTTCTGTATCTGGGCCCAGTGTTCGAATCTGGACCCTGCCTGCCTAGGTGTTGGCTGGATGATGGTTACAGAGAACCCAAGCATGAGATCCAGGTAACAAAGCTCAAAGATCATTAGCTTTTGTAGAGTAAATTACCATTTTAGGAACCTCCACTTGGATTTTGTATCTAATTTTAGGCATCTAAGTTTGGAAAGTGTTCTGCTTTATTCCACATGAAGCTATAATTTTAAATGTAAAATCATATAAAAAGACTTAATTGCTCAAGTTCTGTTTTGTTTTAATTATAAGCAGCAGACTGAAATAAAATAAGGAAAGAAACATTTTAAAGTAATGTGTTTTGAAGTATGTTTCACATTTTCACAAAGAAGCCATGTATCTCTTAATTTCCATTCAGCATATTTAATATTACAGAAAAAGGAATTTGCATTCCATCAGTACATTGATAATTATTGGAACAGTTTCATCATTTATTTAGACTGTTTAATTAAATAAATATTTTTCTTATATGATAAAAGACTAAAATGAACACAGTAACTGCATTGGTAAAAAGCAGCACTTCTGTCACATTTTCTTTGCGTATAATTTATTATTTGTTCCGACAGTCTAGTACTTGGGTTTCCATTAGACCAAACATATTTCCTTTCTGTGCTGAAACTAGCGGCTTCTTTCTAAGGCACACAGAATATTCTGTTATGAAGTATGTATATAGAAAAGGGGTTTTGTTAGCATACTACTCTCATTGCTTGCAGTTTAGAAGATAAACTGTGTTATTAATAGGTAGAAAAGCTGAGGTTATTAGCTGATGAAGCAGTGGCAATGCAGAAAGAGTCTGATATTCGGTGTCAGCACAAGATAGCTGAAATGGTAGCACTTATGGAAAAGCACAAGGTAAAGAGATTTTGTTTTTAATTTTACATTGTATGACCCCATGCCTGGAGTCAGTAAACATTGCACCAACCTAGAACGTCAGGAACTAGGAAGCCTCGCTTTATAATAAAGGGTTTAGGTCAATGAAACATGTACGCCGGTGTATTCAGCAGTATGCTAGTGTAAAAAACCTGTGGACATATGACATCAAATTAAACTGGAATAACTCCATGGAGTCCAGTGTAGGGTTACTCAGAAAGACTTGGAGGAAAACCCTAACGGTGCAAATTACACTGGTTTATTTTTGTCTTTCCCCCAGTATAGTTGTTTGCTAAATGCAAACAGCCTAGTCCTCGTTTCCCAGGGCAGTGGTGAGACACTGTAATAACGTCTGCTGTCCTGGACTGTTACACATTTGCCTGTGTCTGATTCTGGTATAATTTACATTTGTGCACAACTCCATTGAAAAATCTCACCGATTATTCTGTGACCTAGGAAAAGCCAGCTGAAGATTTGCTCAGTTTTTAACATCTAACAAGAAGCTCACCCCCAATGACAATAACTAATATTTCCAAGATCTAACTTCAAAGTACACAACATAAATTATAACACTAACTGTAACAGCAGCATCTGGCAACTTCACATACATACTGTTTTAGGGAAGATGTTTCAATAGTTTCATAGTTTCTAGGGTCGGAAGGGACCTGAGCAGATCATCTAGTCCGACCCCCTGCCATGGCAGGAAAAAATACTGGGGTC
>NW_017728935.1:5519631-5545827 GCF_001723895.1 Crocodylus porosus | reverse complement strand
TCCAAATCACTGATGAAGATGTTGAACAGTGCGGGCCCGAAGACCGAGCCCTGCGGAACCCCGCTGCCCCCGTCCTTCCGGGTTGAGAAGGACCCGTCCACCACCACCCTCCGGGTGCGGCCCTCCAGCCGGTTGGCGACCCATTTGACTGTGTGGGTGTCTACACCACAGCCCCCGCAGTGTCTTAATGAGAACGGGGTGAGAGACAGTGTCAAAAGCCTTCCGGAAGTCCAGGAAGACGGTATCCACTGCTACCCCTGCATCTAATGATCTGGTGAGCTGATCGTAAAAGGCCACCAGGTTGGTCTGACAGGAGACGTCCCTATTTTGCAGATGTTTTTGGGACTATAAATTTTGGGATGTCACATTTGCTGCAGAACAGAACATGGATATTAGGAGGTAATTTGACTTTTGAGTGTTCCATGTCTGTTCTAAGAGTTGGCTGTTGAAAGGATTTTCTGATATTTGCCATCTGATATTTGACTGCAGGTTCTATCTTTTGATGTTAATGTTGGCCTGCTCTCTTAAGGACCCTATTTCTTAGTGGCCTTGAGCTGTATACTTTAAGATAATTTAATGATGTTTCCTTGCCATTCTTCTTTAGTAGATATTTTCACAAATAGAACTTGCTACAATGTGACCAGCCTTTGCACGCAGGTACATTTGATTCCTTAGTGTGGGAAGTGACCCTTAGTAAATAGTACTGTACAGCAGATGTGCAAGAGGTGTCTATGGAAGGAAAGATGGGTCTCTCTGAAGCACGAAAGTAGTTTTACCTTTGTTTTGCAACATCTGAACCGAAAGGAAATCCTAGATAATTTTAAAGCATAATTTTGATTTGTTTCATATATTCATATGACCGCCTCTTTCATGCAGCACCAATACGATAAAATGGTTGAAGAAAAAGACACAGAATTAAAATGCTTTAAGACAAAAGAACAAGAACAGACATCAACCAAAAGAACTTTGGTAAGATCTGTATTTTAAAAAATGAATAACTACAGAGAAAAGAAAAGGAGCAGTTGCTACCCTGGCACAGTATGACAAATAATAGCCTTTCTGTTTTTGTGAACAATTGTTTTCTTCTCTGTATAAGGCATATACATTTTGGGGGTGGTACATTTAGGTCAGCCCCCTAACTTCTGTGTAGTGTACTTGCTTATTGTTCTTTTTGGTATCAGAATTATAATACGCAGTGTTGCAAATGAAATTTAAGCAAGGTAGCTATTTTCACCTCTGTCTGGTTAGGTGACACCTCTTCTGTAGAATAAATTATCTACTTTTTTCATGTTTCTGTTAAAATATTATATTAAGAGAAAAGAAAGGCTTGGCTTGAACAGAATGGGATGCATCATTCAATACATTTCTTAGTAGTGCTTGATTTCCTAAAAAAACAACTAACTTTCAGGCTTACTGTCTCCCTGTCCCTGAGTAGCCTCACTTTGAGGAAGCTGTAAGAGTAGTTGCCACTTCAGAAGTGGCTGACAGTATACTTCTACTTCCTCATCTGCCTGAAACTCAGTAAGTGACCCTTATGACATTTTCCTTTCAACAGGACTTGTTTGCAAGTATTTCTGTAGAAGGAGAATGACCCACTTGACATATTAATAGTGAATATTCATGTGCTTCAGATAGGAAACTCTATTAGTTCAGTATATTCAATTTAATTATAGGACTATGAGTGTCTGTGTCTGGAGGTACCCAGTACTCTTCTTTAAATATGTGTATATATGTAACTATTACAATGAAATCATTTATGTAGCTAATTTACAAGCTAATTATTGTTAGGAACATGAACTATCCTGTGTGAAAAGTGAAGTAGCATCTCTTAAGGAACAGCTTCAAGTGGAGATTGAAGAAAAGGTACATCTTCCTGCATTCCATTCTGTATTTCTCAACTCGCCCTTGCAGCTATAGCAGTTAATGCAGTGGAAAAGATTTAGGTTGATTCTTGGTTTCTTATTCTGTTTGCTTTTAAGTACTGTGTGTTACTCATTACTGGGCCGTGAAGGAGAGGTGCCAAAAGACTCTAGAACAGGGATGGTCAACCCACAGCCCATGGGCCAGAATCCAGCATCCCAAGGGCCAAAAACCTGGCAGCAGGAGAGCAGTGGCAGTGCCTGAAATAAACTTGTCACTATGTATCAATCAAAAACAGGATACCGATTAAAAGTGTGCTATATAGGTTCAGGCAGACAAGGTTCTTATGTAGGTTCTATGTAGGTTCAATACCAGACCTATGAAAAAAGCTATAAGCAAGAAAAGCATATGCACATTTGTGTTTCTACGTTTTAAATGTCTTCTCAGTTTTGACTAAATTTTGGATGGATCTCGATCCAAATATTTATGACTGAATGCTGAACATGCATGCTATTTCATTACTGTGAATAATACACACGAGTAGAACATTTACTATTACATAACTGTTTTTAATAGGAGAAGCTTGCAAAAGAAGCAAAAGTAAAAGAAAATGTGGTTCCTGAAAAAGAAAAAAAGCACAGGGTATTTTTTATTTTGATTCCATAACTTAATTTGGAATTTATATTCATAGTCATATTATGCAATACAATTTAAGTTTCACACTAAATGTTTTAAATTTATTAATATTTTTAGAAAACACAAACTTCCCTTTTGGAGACTCCTAAAAGCAGCTTAAATCTTGACTCAGCTCATTCAAAAAACACTTCGACCTACAATTTCACACCTGCTAACATGAACGTTTTGGAAAACAAAGAGATATCATCTTCCACACCAGCTAAAAGTATTTTGGGCACTCCGTCATTAAAGGTTTGTTACTTATGGAACAGTAACCTAGATATTTTCTTACACAGTGTGTTTATTTATTTATTTAATTTACTTTTCACTTTGTTAAAGGGCCCATGCTGCCGTAATTACGTCTAGAAATATTATAAATTTGTGTTAAGTATAATTTAATTTACACTTTGTTGAGCATAATTTAAATGTAGCGTTTAAATATTTTATTTTTTCTTAGACATATACTGTGAAGACTCCCCCAAAATATAAGTTGCAAGGAGAAGGCCCAAGCCCACTGTTAGAAGGAGGCCTGAAGAAAAAAAGAAAAGTGGTTTTAGAGCTGGATACACAGTCAGACAGCTCAGAACACAATGACCTCTTGGTAAAGTTTTGACAACTAAGCAGCACCTAGTGTTATTCTGTACATTCTTTGTTGTATGGGAAAATATATGTATAGTAGATAGGATATCATATACCATACCCAATAAAAATATAACTGCACGTATTTTATGGGACTATAATGATAATATGTGGAATTGTCATTCTGTATTGGTGGGGGCCATCTTTTTGGCAGGCAGGCAGGCCACAAATTAGCCTTGCACCCTCCCATGTCCTTCCCTCATTCTGCCTTCTGCTCCCTGCCCTGTGCTCCCAGCCCAATCTCCTGCTTTGTTTTCTGCTTCCTGTTCTCTGCCACTGTGCTGCCTGTAACCCTCCCTGATCTCCCGTGTGCTGCACAGAGGCATCCTGTGTCATTTGTGACGTGTGGCTACCCATGTCTTAAATGTACATAACTAAAAACTCTAGAATATGATCTGAGCAGCATTCTGCAGAAACAACATACCTATTCATTACAGTTGTACTAAACTAATTTCCCTGAAGTTTTTGACAGAATTTTGTTTTTTACCAACGAGGAGGCTCCATGGTAATATTTTAAACATTTGTATTCGACAATAACAATGAGAAAAACCCAGTATATTTTATTATATCAGCGATTACCTTTTTTCCTTAATTTAAGAGCATTGTTGCTGAGGAACAAATGTTCAAAAAACTACATAAAGATGACCCTCAAGCTTCCCGCTTCCGTGGCGTGACACCAAAAAAGGTATGTTTTTAGCTTTACTTCAAATCAAAATAAATTGCTTGACATATTTTAACAAAATTAATTGATTACTTTGCTTTTATTCTTAGGTATCAACCCCATCATCGCTAAAATCTCCTGGGTCTGCACTGAAACTTACAGCTATAAGAAAAATGCGAGAGGCTGGATGGACTGCAGTTTCTAGAGTGGACAGGAAAAAAAAAATGAAAGAAGCTGAAAAACTCTTTGCCTGAAATTTAAAATTGAGCAATGTCCTAGGATTATTCAGTTCATATAAACCTTAAAGTAGAAACTGATTAATCCTACACAATTAATACCTTGCCATTGACTTTCATGTAACTTTGTATGACCACACTTGTGCCCCAAAGACTTTCCACATGGCCAAAATTAGACAAGCCCAGAGGGAATATGGCTTTCTTTGTTTGTTTTGAAAATCAATAAAACCAAAAATAGGAGTTGTTCAGAGACATTTAAATAAACTCGGGTTTTATTTGTTTAATGTTTACTTTCCCCTTTTCAGCAGAATATCCATAAAAGGTTTTGTTTCATGATGTTTGAGATTGTTAAAATGCATCAATTTTATTCAGCATTTTATTTTAACACAAATCTTAGGTTTAGTGGTTTTTTATATGTTGCGCGCACACACCCACCTTGCTGAACCATTCTTTTAATGTAGCAAGTTTGTTTGCAATTGTACGTGTTTCAGCATTTTGAACATTTAAGTGTTGAGCTTTTAACAAATACTGAGTTAGGTCTTGCTACTTTTGCTTTCCTGGAGTCTAGCTTTATGCCAGATATGATTTGTCAATTTATTTTTTTCAGACTATTGAGTATGCAGCTTTCAGATTTCATTAAACAGTTGATCAGAAGTGTGAGACTTTGGACTAAATGCTTACAAGATGCTATGTGATGAGCACATGTAGGACCAAAACAGTCTTTAAACATGCTATTCATGCTCTGGTAACATGGAATTGTGGAAAGTATTAGAGAATAATAGCTTATTTATTTAAAGCATTGGTTTTTCTTTACTGAATTTGCAGAGTACCATAACATACGTTGTTTAGTTTTTAATTCATCCTAGGTTCTCAAAAATAATACCTTCAGAGCCCAAAATAAAATTTAGGAAATTTACAGGTAATCTCTGTGACACATGTTGCCTCAAGAACAATAAACATCTTGGGGTGAAACTCTGGCAAGTCAGTGGTAAAACCCCTATTCACTTCATTAACGCCTAGATTTCATTCTTTGTCTAGAAGTTACTTTACTCCTGAGGCTGAAAACTTTGGTTATGGTGCATTTCCTGTTAATCAGTAAAGCTCAATGTCATCGTTTTAGTGCTTCTAGTTGAAGCAGATAAAGATTTAAACAGAATGGGTTTTAAAAGATGTACAGATTTAACTGCTGAAATTGTGAATAGAATGTAATGGGTTCCCAGTTTCTGTGCGACTGGATGGTGCACAGAAACACAGTCCTTTGGTATAGTGCGCCACTGCGGCGATCTAGGTGGGAAATCTAAGCATGCACCGTCTGCATGGCGCAGTAATCGCCCATAGTGCTCCGTGCTTTAGTACCACCAAAAGGAAGTCCTAAAGCATGGCGCTGTAGCAGTGTCACCATATGGCAACATGTAGACAGACCCAGAATGTTGTGTTTTAGTCTAGTTTACAGCATGTGTTTTGAACAGATATATTAAAAGGCAAAGCACAGAACTACTTAAACTTCTCTAGACTCCAAGGAACAGTACCTTCCCAGAGATTATTTGCACAGGTCTGTTTAATCTTTCCCAAAAACATTAGATCATATTTTAGAATAGTGTACATCAGCTGTCACTCAAAAAAATCCTCTGGTATTGCGACTGATACAGGTTTTCAAGAGAAAGGGAACATCAGCAGGCTGGTGGGAGTTCACCCATTATTGATTTCAACTGAGCCAGGATTTCATGTATGGGTCCAAGTGTCTTGCTGCTTGCTACTGCATTTCAAGACAGCCAGCTCCTAGTTTTGAGTGCCTCTACTGCTGACATTTTCAACCGAAGCAATAACCAAACTTGGGTATTTGGAAGCTTTATCCTTAATCAATATCCTAGATATGGAATTGAATATAATTGCTAATCATTTCATCTATACCCCAGTTAAAGGTGCAATACATTTCATACTTTTACTTCACTGAGGTTAAGAATTAAAATCCATAACTATCCCACCCTATCAATTCATGTTTCTGTTGTATCACTAATACCAGGAATCAGAGCGCTTGCCTGCAGAGTTAGTTACTTGCCTTAATTTCCTGTTGCAAGTAAGACTTCACATGAGAAACTGATGCCATCCTCAAGATAGACGGAGCATCTCTTACATAACAGAATATGTGCAAGTAGCATTATATTGATAGAAATATTGGGCATGAAACTGAAGCCATGATAACACATTACAATGCTATTTGAAGATTTAAATTATAATCTGAGCATCTGCTGTGTATTAGACATTGTCCCTACATTGTGAGTCTTGTGGTAGTGACTGAAAAGTTTCAAAGATATAGGAAACGTCTTTTTCATCAAGTGAAAATTCAAATTTGAACTGCCCAGATCTGGAACCCAAAGGTAAATAATCGGCTTCAACCTCATCATTGTCCAAAGCTGTCACGTTGGGGTTGTCAATTCTTGGTGCATCATACAATCCGCCTGAAATCAGCAGTGTGTCATCTGGAGTGGTGTATATGTCAGCTGCAAAATTTCAGAAGTATTATTTAACGTTGTTATAGGGAGATTTGTAGTAAATCAAAAGACTCAAATCTTTGCTATGCAAAGAGATATTTATGCTATGCATGTGTACTTCTATGGGTGACATGCATCTATTTAAAGTCAAAATTAAAGTGCAAACAACATTGTGTTCCAGGCACTAATCTAGATGGCATAGAATGCAAATGAAAAACAAATGAATCCATTATTTTATCATCTGTATGTTCTTCAGGTAGTACACATTTTCTATGTCCAACAAACATATTTTTTATAAAATAACACACGTACAAGGAGCAGTTCCGTGGAGCAGTGAAAGTATGCCAAATGCTTATGGGTGAATGCCATTTAGAAAGAGGGCGACAGTAATTGTAAAATTTCCCTGAATGTTTTTGCATGTATTAAAAGAGGACATTTTCTCATTCAAGGCAGGATAAAAGATCATTCAGATGCATCACCTTAATTGTTTTGTGTCATGAATTGCCGTCCACACGCCCTTTCAGTAGTCCAAAACAAAGTACTATAATAAATGTAAAATACTGGCACCGCTTTGTGGAAACTTTCAATTTTCAAAAGCACCTCAGCAAGTTAGGTAACAAGCTACCTTTGAAAATCTGACTCAGATATTTAGAGATGTTTACTACTGTTCATTCAACATAGTTTAATTATAATACATAAGTACAATAACAAGCCCTATACAAGTTACTGGTCAAATTATTCCCATTGCGAAAACTGGTCTTTCTAATTGTCCCCTACATTTTTAATGATGAAAGAAGACACGTGATTGCGATTCCTGCCTACAGGGTTACAGCACAGATGTGAATCAGCCTAGCTCCTCCACTGCTTTACCGTGGCAGAAGATACAGCCCCTAAAATGTTACGTAGAGTTTGCATATGCTGTAGATTCTTCCACTAAGTTTGGTGCGTTTCTATACTGAAGGAAGTGATTCTGTTACTACGCCTAGTTCTCAGGGTGTAGGTTTGAACATGTATGTTTGCATTTTATACAAACCTGTTTCAGAAGAGCTGTCATGCAGTGGGTGGTGGGAATATTGCGCTTTTCTTTTCCTGTACTTAAGAAAGCTATACATGATAATGACAAGAACAGCAAATACAAAAATGCTGCTGAAACCAATGCTGAGAACGTCCTCTGAATTCTTTAGATGAAATCCTTCTGCTAAAATAAAATTTAGGAAATTTTCCTTTATTTCATAGCAAAAACAAAGATCAGTCCTTACATTTCATTAAAGCAGCATGGAAGGTGTTCATGAGCTAACTGTAAGGACAGACCAAGAATCTAATTTCTCCCTTGAAAAAAATGTTTTAAAATGAGGGCCCTAACTATTCAAGCACAGCTCAACAACACCACACCCAAACCATTGTTCAAATAATTAAAATCTTCTACCAGAGTCTGATCATTCTGTTACTACAATTGTTGTATGCTTTTAAGTGGTGTTTCAGTTTGGGTTTGAACTTGCCAGGTTTACAGGTCGAATATACAACATACGGTCAACATGTATAAAACCCGGGTGTGTAAATGTAGACAATTAAGTCCATAGTTAGATGATTTTCAGCAGGGCTGAGGGCCAGGTCTGTTGCTTTTATAGGAAACAGGAGCCGAGGTGGGCCAGCCCTGTGGTTAGTCAGGTCACTTTGACTCAAGGGTCAAAAACAGATTTACTGTATTTACCTAAATCTGGCGCTGATATTTGAACAGTTTTGGCTGACATATTTATCTGCCTTCATTATACTGCCAGAGTAGATCTCCAGTTAATCCTTCTGCCTAGGTCTGCCTTTTCATTTGTAGCCTAATCAACTGGCCGGTTTCTGTCCCCGCTTCCTTCTCTTGTTTTATTTTTTATGTAATTTTAAAACTTTTGCTTTCTCTTTCATATACAGTTTTCTTTGCCTTCCAGGAAGACTCCTCCTCTTGTCCTCACCTCCATCATCTTCTATGCAACAACATGTTATAAGCTTACTGAGGAGTCCGGTGGAATCTATTGCATCTGACCTGAGTGCCAAGGGAGCAGACAAGAGGAATGCGAGTTGATGGGCTGTTCCCAGGACCTGCTAATCTGGTGGGGAAGGTGAGCATCTTTCAGGACACTGTCTAACTCTTGGCATGGTTGCAGGGAGACACTTGCTGTATTTTTGTGCCTTATCTCCTATACTCTGTCCTTGACTCGAGTCAGGTGCTGCAAGTAGGGAGGTATTGCTTTATTAAATCAATCAATCAATCAATCAATCAAATAATACACCTACTTGAAACCTGGGTTGTAGGAACTGAATCCAAAGCTTCACTGACATTTTGAGAATCAGCTGTAGGATGCAGAGCTGCTGGTTTCAGTGTTGTTGTTGATGTTATGGGATTAGAATCTCCGCTGGCCGTATGCTTTGTAAAATTATTAAATGGCAAGAGTGTAGATGACAGTGCTGTAACAGAACTAGATCTGGCAGTGGTATCTGACAGTCTGGTGATGTCTGCGTTAGTGGGATAAGGGAAGCTTTGTGCAAAGTGTGATGAAGGTCTTAAAGTAGATACACTAGTGATTGTGGTCACAGCAGTATCCCAGCTTGTTCTTGCTGTCTGCAGCGTAGTTACACGAACGCTTTTATCTGTAGTGGTGGCTGTTTCATTGTTTCTGGAAAAGACTGTATTTTCAGTTCCATGGAGGGTCTCTGCTTGCACGGTGTCATTCTCTGGGGGAGGATGCCTTGTAACTTGACCAGAAAA
This sequence comes from Crocodylus porosus, assembly GCF_001723895.1. Taxonomy (NCBI): domain Eukaryota; kingdom Metazoa; phylum Chordata; order Crocodylia; family Crocodylidae; genus Crocodylus; species Crocodylus porosus. The sequence continues at coordinate 5,536,509 of NW_017728935.1, read as the reverse complement.
CATCACCACTGTGTGACAAGTCAAAAGGAGCCTGAAATACAGAAGCCGTGTTCTGCCCATCACAGATTCTCTCTCCTCCTGTCCAGCTGGGGACTGAGCCTGCTGTGTGCAATACATAAACAAAGCATGAAGATAAACTGCACAGCTCACTGTGATGGTTCTGGCCTAGTTCCTACAGGTGTTTTACAGAAGGGTTGTGGAGATAGCTGCGGTTTGTTATACATACACTGTGATGCTCAGAAAAGTTAACACAAATTAACTAGAGGTGAGAATTTAAAGCGTATGAAGCCCCAGTAGGGACACTCACATTCAGAAGTAAAGTAGCTTGGGTTCATTTGATTAAGCTAATTGAAGCAAATAAAGGCATTTTTACATATGAACGAGAGCAACCACAGGAGTTTAATGTACTTTAACTAGTGAGTTTTGCCTCTTCAGTTAATTTGGTAATTCCTATGTAGATATGCTCTTAGACTGAAGAAAGTGGAGGGCAGTGGGTGCTGCAGATGTGTGCCTGGCCTTCTTGCCATTGTCAAGTTCTCCTCAACTGCAGATGACAATCAAGCATATTATTTACATTAACTGGTTTATGTTATAAAAATATTGATCGTCCTCACAGATGCCAATTTGCCAGGACATGCTCATACCTCTCGAAGCTCTTGACATACCCGTTTTTAGCTTGGATTTCAGAACTAAAGTTTCTTCACAAATTATTTTCCCTAGGGCCAGTCTAATTTCAAATTTGCACTGAAACAATGAAGTTGTGACTTGAAAATAATTTAGTTAAATTAGTGTCAGTCTGGAAGACGTACAATTATCTGTTATGACGCTGCTCATTCTAGTTGCGACTAAACCTCTGCTGCAGTAGAAGAATTGTGATGCTTGTCAGCACCGTTCCCTGACTAGGGTAGACTGAGTGGTCACAATAAGTAATTTATTCATCAGCTGGTGCCTACTGCCCTGGGAGAAGATTACAGTTTTCTTAGTCTTGTTTGAACTTATTTGACAAATCATTTCAATGAATAACAGTGTATCAAAGGTGTGTGAGAAGCCCTGCGCAAGGACTCGGTATCCAGTACGGGGCCGAGTTAATTTCAGCTGCGCACCCAGATCAAGTGGTATATTCCCTGCCTGACGGAGAGTTATAGTAATTCAATCTCGGGTTTCTAGTGAAAATAGTTGTATTTGTTAATCCAAAACTAGCTTTCTAAACATTTGTCACCATCTCTGCTTGTTAACTTGTTTGCTATATTTGCAGGAAGCAGAACAGGGAGAACTAAACGCAATTTAAGTAAAATCAGTTACAGATGTGAACAAATGTTAATTGGGGACTGTTTGCCAGTTCTACTGGTTACCGTAGGTTCCTGTTACATTACTTAAATGCCAATTGGTGTCATTTTTATTATTGTCACCTACAAGCCTCTTTTAAGAATGAGAAATTGTAATATGAGCCATTATTGCAAAATTATGAATCTGTAATTACATACAGTAATGATAATATCAAAGTAGTCAAAAAGCTAGTATTCTGGGCCTTCACCTAACTTAGTGCTACGATGCTGGTTGGCAGCCACCGTTCTTAGTATCACGCTAACGTTATTGACCGTGACCCTGGGGTACTGCAGAGACATCTCAGCCAGCTCAGGTCCCCATTGTGGTGTTTTCTTTATCATTAACAGTCCTGTTCCAAGCAGCCTTTACTGTAAGCATAGAGCAGCTGAAGGTTTGCTTTTGTAAGCTCATTGCCTGCTGTGGGAGTAGCCTGTGCATTTCTGGTACTACAGAAGTTAGTCATTAGAATAAACTGGAGTTGGTACAAGAGCTGGTATAGCATTATAGATATTTTGTAGATCAAACCAACAACAACTCTTGGTAACTAAAGGAACCCTAACCAACAAGTTAATTTGGTAATATGTAATACCTTCCTGAAATTTAACATTCCAGTGCAGACTAAACAAATCCAAGCACTCCCGGTTATGTTCTAACTGACTCGACACTACTGACCCAGATACTCCCAAACAGCGTTTTTAAAATCCTTTTGTTCTAAACTCCGGAGCAGAGAGCCCTAAGTACATGCAGAATATCAAATCAGAATAAATATTCCCAAAACAACACTTGCCAGAACTCACCTAAACTGAGAAATGCAGCTATGCTCTAACCAGCAGGTAGCTGTTCTGCGCAAGGTAGCCACTACCTTACCATGTTCCGGTTTATTCAGACTGTGGAGTATGCTCCCTGGAGGGCTGGGAAAACAGACGACTCTACGGTAACCAATGGAGTTGCATTGGAGTTTGAGATTAGTCAGAGCTAATGACCTTAGGGCTGGGCTCACCTGTCTGTGAAGTTAGCCGGGGAAGTTCCTCCCTCGGCAGCAGCTGCCGTTCGTCTAGTTTCACGGTGGCTTTAGCGAGCAGTTTTTGCAGACCCTACAGACTATGTTAGACTTTTTAAATAAACATACAAGGGAAAATCCCTTTAAATGTTTCCTCTGTGTGTGGTGTAGGTGTCAAAATCTAAACGGCAATACTGGTTTATTGAACAGCAGCATAAATGAAAGAAAAACTGCAGGTATGTATGACCGCTTAGGACAAGCTGAGCTCAAACACAGTTACTACTCACTGTGACTTCTAAGCATAAAAGTTCTAAAAAGATAAAATTACAGAAATGCAAGTAAATTAACAAAACAACAAAATGCACATACACAGCCACCCTGCCACACTGGTTACTACTACAATCTCTGGGATCCAGGAATCATTTCCTTCTTGTGAGCACCAATATTACACCTGATTTTTGACTGTCTGCTTTCTCAGCTAAACCAGATCACTTGGCTTTCTCTTTTTCTTAATGTCTCCTAAGGTTTGCACTGTGTGGAACAACATTTGTAGTGTAGAGTATTTTCCATCCTCAGACTTCCAGTTTGCCTTTGAAGGAAAGATAGCAGCCAGGGATGCTGAGAGACAGCCCTGGCCTATGATACCTGTATGGCCCCGGATTTCTAATTCTGAAGGGGAAATAAAATCTCTTTGTTACTTCCTGCTTGTCCCTGAGAAAGGGGTGTGTTCCTTCCAACACACATGCCCTGACCCAAGACCGGACAAATTCCACTAAGGCTCTCTAAGGTGTTGTGGAAGGAGAGGGGCAGATTGCAACCATCCTGAAAGTGGTGCCTTGTGGCAGTGGAGCTTCCCACATTCATCCTTTCTTCCTGGCAACTCCATCTCCAAACAGATTCACTTGAACCAGGAATGGATGATGGATGCAAGCTCTAAATCCAAACTAGAATGACAGGTACGGTCAGCAATGAAGTTGGTGTAGACAGGCTGAGCCCTCAGCTAGACTGTTCTCAGTCTATTTTTACCCCAGTGACATTTTGCTGATTTAATGTGTTTATTCCACAGTGGTACCAGTGAAAGTGATGGCAGAACCAGTCCTACACTTTCTCCTGCGAACTGGAGTGCATAGTTCCTTTGTTATCAACTCACGTGGTAAAGCAGAGGAGCAAGATTCATGGCTCTGCCAGTCAACAGTGAAAGTGCAGAGTTCGCATATGAACCAGGTATGTTCTGTAGCAGTGATAGTCAGTGCTGGGGCACCCTGGGTGCCACGGGATCTTTTCAAAGGTTCCCTGAAGCAGGAGGAGATAAGCATGTGTGAAGAGAAGTAAAGGCTCAGGTTGGTCCCTCTGCAGGGAGGTAAGCACTGTAATAAATATGTTAGCTTTTAAAATTGGATACTACTCAATTCACAAACATTATGGAGCAGTGCCACAGGTCCAGTGAGAGGTGCCTCAAGTCCAAAGGGTTGAGACCCACTGCCTTGGAATAATTTGACTCCTTGCCAACTGGCCTTAGAATAACTTGACTCCTTGCCAACTGGATTTGAAAACTGTTCAAGCATAGCTGGTCCTAGGCCATCTTGGCTTGTACGGGAGCAGGGCAGCGGTTGAACTAACGCTGATTTTTAGTGAGTGTCTTTAAAAAGGGGTGTCTTGAGTTTAAAAAAGTTGGTTCCCGAAAGCTTGCAAAGAAACAATTTTTCCAACTATTTAGTTGGTTTAATAAAAGATATCCCATCGACTCAAAGAACCTTGTCTGCCTTGAGTCTAAAAAGGTTGAGAAGCACTGCTCTCCAGGAGCAGGGAACTTTTCCATCCCCATAATCCATGGAATAGGTTAACGTGGGATGCTGAGCAGAATTTACTATGCTCTCGTCGCATTCTTTTGTGGTTTTTCTTTGCCCAGTGGTTCTTGTACCCACTGGTCTGGGCTCCACTCTCACTCATGTCCAAGGAGCTCTGCCATCTTTAGCAGTAACTCAGCATACAGAATGAGGGACAGCACTAAAAACATACATGGTAGACACAGGTCTGACCTCTTGCCAGGCGTGCCTCCTGCAGATCGCATCCAGCATATCTGCCAGCATGCTTCCTGCTCACCTACAATTTCTAGTAGATGTGGAGAGCTTGATTCTGCTCTTGCATACACTTACTTGGGACAGACTTATTGACAGGTGATCAGGTTATCTTCCTGACACAAACTGCTTCCCTTAATCCCCAAGCGATTCCTTCTCAGAAATAAAAACCCTTTGTAATCTCCTACCTACCACTGCACACATGAAGGATCCACGATCTGGGGAATTCTTTCCTTCGTCATCTTGGAATAGACCATTTCTGGCCAGAGGACTCCTGTGCACAATGTCCTGGTGTATGGATTAGACTTGATGACATTTCCGTTCAGTTCTTCTAGTCGTATGGAGTGCTCTGTTCTGTATAAACCACAAAAATGAAGAGGATTATGTTGTATCTTGAGTATATAAATCAAGATCATGGGCATGTGCTCTGCAAAGAGACATCCGTACTGTTTAAATCCCTGGCTGGTAAGGAAATGTGGTTACTAATCCTGGGAGCAGAGCTGTGAACTGCAAACCTTTGATTATGATAGATTAGAGCTCGGTGGAAATATTTCAAGAGATAACACTGAGCGTGTATGAAGAGCACATGGGCTTTAAACATTCATCAGCCGCAAACTGTTTAAATACAACATCTGACGGGAAACACGGAGGCTGTTCCTCTGCTAACAACCGCTAGGATTTTTTCCTCTTTTGTCACTGGAGATCTGTGTTGGGATGGTACTGACAATGTTTCCCCCCACCAAATTCTCCATCATTTGGGAATCTGCCTGCCTTGGAGACTTCTTCATTGCTGTATCCAGAGTCCTAACATGCAGCAGAAGCAACATATGTATTCCCCCTTGCTTGTGAGTAGCCTGCCCAGTCTCCCGTCTTGTCTTGTTACACTAGATTTCCTGCTTCCTCCTTCCTTCGTGATCTCTCTCTTGACATTATAGTATTGGTCTCTGACTTTGAGCCTTTTCAAATAATTCTGTCCATCTAATCCCCCAGCATCCATTTAATTTATCTACCCACCAAGCTTTTAGGCAAGTCAGAATCTGGAGCCACGCCATTTAGGATTACTGGGTTCTTTGCACAGGGATTACCTGCAATGTTTCCTGCGCTTCGCTGGCATCACGGCTTTTACTTCATGAAAGTGTAAATGATTGATGTCAGAGAACAGGTTGCTTTGGTTAGCAGAAAGGTTAGAGATACATAATTCACACTCTGACTGACTGACACAGAGCACTGCTAAGACTCTGAGGGCTGCTCTGGCACATTGAGAAGTACGACAGCAGGGTGCAGGTCAACAGTGGGTCAGCTGGAGAAATGGATCCAAAGGAGTCAGAGACTGGGCTTTACTGGACAATCCTGGGAAGCATTCGAATAAGATACCTTGTGCATTCATGAGAGACCCTGTGTGATGGCAGCAGCACAAACTGGAGCCAGGGATGCAGCTTGGGGGTCCTTGCTGCTACTGGAGTAACCCAGGTTAGCGAGGGAGCTGGGGTGTCTCGACTGCACTCTGCGTCATGCCGTGTCGACACACAAGACAGGGAGTTCCAACAGACAAATGCATTATGGTGTCGTCAGACCCCGGGATGGACTGTGCCTCCCTGCTTGGCACATACTGTGCTGAACTCTGCAGCGGCTCCAAATAGCACTGACAGCTGTCCGCAAGGGCAGATGGGATCATTTATCATCCTGTCTGACTTCCTGTATTGTACAAGCCAGGGAATTTCATCACAAAGTTGCTTCTCTATGAACCTCATCACTCAGGTCTACCTGAAGGTATCTAGTTTTGAAATGAAGACACCAAAAGATAGAGAATCATCACTTCCTTTGACGGTCAGGCCGGTGGCTAATCGCTTCTGCTTAGACAAAAGATAGATAAGTCATGTTTTTGTTTGATCTGTTTTTTCTGGTTTAGTTTCAGCTCTTAGCTCCTGATAAACCTCTTCCATTAGAATAAAAGAGACCTCATAACTGGATTTTTCACCCCATGAAGGTAATTTTACACCATATTTGAGCCACCTCTTAATGTCATTTTTGATAAGCTAAACAGATTGTGCTCTTCAAAATTCTCACTGTGAAAGCCGGTCTATAGCTGGGATCATCTCCATTCTCCCCATTTTGTCTCTCTCTCATTGTATACTCTCTACTCCTTCAATATCCATTTGACAATCCCGGCACCACCCTGGGTGCAGCAGTCCAACATGGGTTTCACAGACGCTGCACACAGACGATAAGCCCCCTCCTCATTCCTACTCCTTCCGCCCCGCATAAGCCTCCATGGTTCACATTTGCTTTGTTGATCCAGCACCACTTTGGGAACTTATATCAAATAGTTCTTTATTTGTAGCCAGTTGAGCTCATGCTGGTGTTTATCAGCCTAAAAAGCTCTCTCTCTTCAAGAACATACTTGTAAAGAGTGACCATATCCCCTCTCAGTCTATGCTTTGCTAAACCAATCAGACTAGGCACATTTGAACTTCTTTTGTAAGAAAAGGTCTCTATTCCCTTGACCATCTTCATAGCCATCTTTGAGCTTGTTCCAGGTTAGGTCAATCTTTTTTGAACACTGGTGACCAGAACTGGATAAAGTGTTATAAATGAGGTCTTACCAGTATCCTGTATTCAGTATTAGCACCTCCCGGTGTCTACTGCCTTGAGTTCTCCCTTCTGTTCTTTCTGGAGCTCAGTACAAGACCACACAGTCTCCTTATCCATATCAGATTTCCTTAATCCAGAAAATTATTTCCTGAAACAAGTTTTAAGCACCCATATTCTCATATGTAGAATATATTTGTGCATGCAGGGCAGGAAAGAGTTAAATAACATAGTTACAGCAGCAAAGTATCAGTGTTTTCCTTTTGTTGCTGAGGCAGCATGGACAGATGTTACTGAGAGTACAATTAATACTGTACTCATGTCCTTAAGCCAGATACAGCCATACCTAATTTCTGAGAGGTTATATAAACCAGCCCAGATATAGCAAATGGGAAAATAAAGCATTTAGTGACTCTTGGGTGGGGGGCAGGAAAATCGTTTCTTCCTGGTAGAATAGCAACCTTGTGGCACTCGTCTGGGACAGAACCCGTGCAGCCCCCAGGTGCCGCGGTGACTACCACGGGGAGGCACCACTCAGAGGCAGCCAAAGCCCTGCTCCCTGGTCAAAGCACTGATGTTTTTCCTAGGCCAGGTTTACCAGGGCTCTATACGTTTCTCGGGTCTGCGTACACAGTTTGTACCTGGCTGATGAATGCTAATAGCAGCTGCTGGCTATGGAAGCATGTGCAGAAGGATGTGGCAGCGGGGCCATGAGAAGGGAATGGGGAAGAAAGGCAGACTGGCAGCTGCTAAAGCAGGGGAGAGCAACGGCTACACTCGGGATGATGATATGTGCATCTCTCTGAGGGCAAGACGTAAGCACCCGCACAACCACCACGTTCGTCGCCTGAACTGAACTTAGGCACTGTTCCCCACTTCTAGATGCTCCAGATGTGCTGGCCTTCTAACTGTGGTACGGAGCTGTTTTCTGCAGGCTCAGCTTCTGCCAGATGTTGTCTGACTTTGAGCCACTTGCTAACTTTGGCCTGTTACAAAAAAAGTTCAAAGTCCAAACCATTTATATGGGCGCAGGCATGAGCAGACAGGAGCTCCTCCCCAGGTCACGCAGCAAGTGACTGAGGCAACTGCTGTGGTTTACCAACTGTTTTCACGTTGTCTGGTCTTGGGCTGTGTGACTGCATCACTTGGCAGCACCTGCCTGGTCTTTGGAAACACAGTGATTGGAAGAAGCCAGAATCAAGCCCCTTTCCCAAAATAAAGTCTGTAATTCCTGTAGCAAGTTCTCAGCACTCAGGCTACCGCTGTTTGTGTTAGCTTCTTTGTTTATTACTTCATTGTCCTGCAAAATGATCAATGTAACCTTTTTAAAAGCAGCATTTGGTTTACAAGTCTTAGAGGAGAGTGTTAAATTAATTAGATTTCCAGCTCAGTTCCAGCTGCCGATATTATAGACACGTTTGTTCCTGTCGTATTTATGTTGTGGTTCAGCATTAATTTTCAATAGATAGATAGTTTTGAGATAAGCAGGCAGCAGTTCAAGTGCAATTATATAAACAATAAGATCAGAATGGAATTAGCATGCAGAGTATAAAGCTCAGCGATCGTGTGTGCCCAGTCATTGCCTCCCTGGCTGAAGGAAGAACCTGGTTCCTGTATTACAGAAGATTTCAGCTGCAAAGGAGTTGGTCTTTCCAGGATCAGTGTCACTGCAGCTGTCAGGTGCTGTAACCTGGACAATGGAGTAGCTTTTCTGGGGGAAATCAGGAACTGAAAGAGGATTTAGAGAGTGATTCCATATGATTGCGGACCCTGTCAGCTCAAATGTGTAGCTGTAGTGCTTGTTAGGTGCAGCCAGGGACTAATCGGGGCCTCATTCTGAGGACTGCTCAGCATACGCGGGAAGGAGTCTGGAGAGCTGACAGATGAAGTGGGGATTCGTCACTCTGTTTTGCTGATATTCTGTATTGCATTGTCATCTGGCGGAATATGACAAAACCTGGCAGCATGCCCACCTCCAGGCAAGGGGCTTCTACCTAGACACAGCTGGAGTGTGATAAACATGACGTTGCCTTTGATCTATAAAAATGTGCTTTAAAACCAGTTGGGTTATTTTAACTTTTATGTTGAAGTCTGGAGTTTCAGGTGCATCACGTTTGGATCCTTGAGCAGGGAGGTGTGGGCAAATCCTGTATTTTGTTGCATTTCCCTGCCAGGATCCATTAAAGGAAAGTTCTGTGTAATGCAGTTCAGCAGCGAGAAGTGAACGTGAGGTTTGTCTTCTAGGCCCATCAAGCTGTCTCGGCTGGCGCCCACCCTCTGACAGTGGCTATTTCCATTGCAAGTTAGGGACTAAGGGTGGAAGCGCTTTGTCAGGCTCCCATTAGAGGCTGTTTGAATTTTCACATCCCTTGTGTGAATAATATAACTGCGCCCCAGTACATTCTAAAAACAGGCCCGGGGGCCTAATCTAATGCTTTCCCTTTGACCATTTTTTCATCCAGCATGCATCCCGTTATCCTGATGATTCTTTTTGGCCTTACTGTTGAGCAGACAACATCCCTTTGTGCTCCCATGGAGTACATCATCCACGTGGAGAAAAGAGAGTGCGCCTACTGCCTGGCCATCAACACCACCATCTGTGCTGGATACTGCATGACCCGGGTACGGGGAGTTCTGTTCTAATCCGGGGCCCCTGCAGTGCCCGAGGCTGCAGTCTGACTACTGACCCTCACTTGTTGCTTCCGCTAGAAAATTGGTGGGACAAACCCTCTCCTAACAGTAGTTATACTACATAGGAAAAGTCACGTTCATGGCAGGCTTATCAAGTCCATTTACACACAGAGGCATTTACCACCTTCCTGGCATGCAAGGACTTGGCTACTGCACTCTTTGAAGCCTCCTCGTTACTGAGGAGGGGCATCAAGATGGAATGGGTGAAAGACAAAGCTTTTTTTTTAATGACCAGTTGACTCGGAGGAGGCTCTGGGAGGTGAGGGAGGTCATTCACACAGCTGCTGAAGGACAGGCCTGAGCAGGATGCCTGTGGCAGGGTTGGGAGGCCTGGCTGCATTCTGAGCATGATGCGAGGCTTTGAGACACTGGGCTGCTTGGGTACCCATCAGTTCACCAGAATGTCCCTCCTTTCTTTGCAGGACAGCAATGGAAAGAAGCTGCTCCTCCAAAGTGCCTTGTCCCAGAATGTGTGCATGTACAAGGACCTGGTGTACCAGACAGTGCAGATCCCAGGCTGTTCCAGTCACACGGTCCCCTTTTACTCCTACCCGGTGGCAGTGAGCTGCAAGTGCGGGAAGTGCAACACCGACTACAGTGACTGTGTTCAGGAAGCCATCAAAGCAAACTACTGCACCAAACCACAGAAGCCCTCTAACATGTAAGTGTCTGACTTCACGAGGCAGCAGTGTATACTGTCCCGCACAGCTAATTACTGGCTGCCTGCCTGCCTGCCTGTAAAAAGAACATGAATAAAACTGTTGTAGGTCTGCAACTTAGTCTGCATAACTTGTTAATCCAAAAGTAATTCAGCAAAGTGACAGCAGCATTTGGTTGTACTGGCAGCAGCAGAGGGAGGCCAGCAGAGAAGCTGTTGGTGGAACTGCAGGCAGGGATGACTGGAGTAGAAGACATAAGGCATCAGGATCTATTAGCATCACCTCCAGGTTGGGATCTGGTCCTTACCCGTGGCACTTTCTAGACTGGATCGCTGTAACACATCTCTGCTTAGTAATGCCCCTGCTCTTGACTCTGAAGCGCTGACATCCCTTCCCAGTTTTCTGTGACCTAAGAACTGTCCCTCCAAGAGAGCTGGGGTTTCTTTTCAGGGCCTCCTCACAATATACACTGCAGGGTGAAGAGCGTGTGGGGAAGGTGGGCTGAGCCTTCTGCTTAGGGTGCGTTTGTAAACGTCAAGCACTAGGTAAAATGAGGCGCCGATGTACAAGGGAACATCTGATGGCCTTTCACTAAATGCAAAAAAGGAAGAAAAGAAGAAAAACGTGCCCCTGGCACTCAGTAGCACAGATGTCCCATGAGCATCTTCACTGCAATTTTGCACACCTCTGCCCTTCCCTTCAGGGCTACACCCTCTCCACATGCAGTGATCATATGTGCCTTCTTTAAGGGCATGTCTTCACTGCAAAGTGAACTGCGCATGGGTTTCACACATGCATGCACTTAGGCTGGGTTGGACCAGTTCAATTGCCAGGCTTGTACCCGTGCTGTGCACAGCTATGCACGGTGTTAGGAGGTCCAGGAACAGTCCTCGATTCACAGTGATGTGCCTACCACTGAGCTGAGCAGCACAGCCTAAGTGGGTGACTTACACTTGGGCTGGTAAGAGGAACGTGGACTCCAATCTGCACCCTCCCTTGTGGGAGTCAGCACAGGGTGAAAGGTGTGTGCACAGGAGAGAGGTAGCGGCTGTACTCCCTCAAGAGCTGGGTTAGAGTTGCTGCAGCGATATGGCCCTAGTCCTGGGCTGGCATGAGTGAAGAGAAGGGGAGCCAGAGCAAGCAGGAAAGAATTTGCTTCCCCTGCTGCGTTCTGGCCTTGCTGACAACTGCAGTTGTGCAATGACAGCAGCAGGTGGCTTGGTGACGAGCTACAAATAAAACAGACCAAGTGCTGAGTGATGGGGCAAGTTCCCATCAGGTAGTTCAGCCGATTTCAAACCAAGGCAAAGGTACTCAAAACCCCACAGAATGCAGCAATGGGATCAACTCCCAGCACTTTGTATTTCTTTATTTTTCTCAGGAATGCCGAGTCAGAAAAGGCCGATTCAGTCTAAACCAGTCCCAACCAATGAACCTGACCCCTTCACTTCAGGAGAGCCCAGCAGACAAAAGCATACACACAGGGCCCACTGGTAGAAAAAGGATCACAGCTTTTATTGTAATGCTGGTGTGGCACATACAGGGCAAAGACAGCTTTCACAAAGCTGCTGTTGAAGTTACAAAGGGACTTGAGCTTTCAGAGCTTACGCAGTTAAACTGCACGTTGCATCCAGTAGATCTGTGGATGAAGCCACACCAGTTCATTTTTCTGCAAATGGCAGGAAACTGTGGGCACAGCCCCAGAGTGACGTGACAAGGAACGTTTCTGACCAGGTTAAAACCTCCATGACCACTTCTGCCCTCAAACACGGATGCAACTCCCAGTGAATTCAACACAAGTTGGCACCGCAGGCTTGTCCCAGGGAAGGACTGCCCCCATAAGAGCTGAAATATGTAAGTGTGCAATGAACTGCTTATGAGCTGAACCCCCTCCCCCTCCATATCTTCTTGGTGACCGGCTGGTCCTGAGGCTTATCAGTTCTCCCAGGTGAATGGCACCCCACATGCCTGAGCTTGTTGTACCTCTGTTGCCTAAAATTGCTTAATTTTAGCAAACGCCACAATAGCCATATTCCCCTTCGAGTCATAAACTCCGACTTATAAAACGTCCAATAATTTTGTTCCCGATTAACCATGGTAAGTGAGTTATGAAACTATGAGAGTTACCAGCAGTAAGAATAGCAGAGGGAGGTTCTTCCACTTCTCCCAGATGAATAATTCCAACCTCATTACCCACCACAGCTGAAGAACATGGAAACCGAGTACTCTGGCCTGGCTCCCTGGCGCTCAAGTTGTGCCAATACAAAAAGACTTGGCCCCAAATACAGTGGCTCAGATCCTATCCTGCCTGTTAGACATCTGAGCCTGCCTAGGTGCTGACCAGCAATTATGTGCTTTGCTTCAGGGGAGCAAAGCAATTTGACCTACAGAAGTGCACAGCTCCCAGCAGCCCAACAGGCAGCAGACTGCATCTCCAGAGGCTGAGCCTCTCTCACCTGCAGAGGCACATGGTTCTCCTTTGCTGTGGTTGGAGAGCTGTGTGCATCTCCAGAGCATGCAGGGAGCTGCCTTCAGGCAGCCACCAGGAAACAAGAGGCACGGGGGTGGTCTGAATGCAAGACCGCATGTTTCCACAACTGCATCTTGGGAAGCTGTTCTGCGGTGGAGGGGGTACATTTTATGTTCTTTTGTGAGGAGGAGCCAGAACCTGAGGCTTCTTCCTTGCAGGCTTCTCTGCTGCTGGCCATCCTTCTGGCCTACACGTTTTCCCTGTGCAATAGCTCAGCTCCAACAGGAAGGTGGTCTTCAGCCCTGCGTTGCTACTGTGGTCATAGCACTTCCCCGAGAAGCAGTTGTGGAGTCGAACAAGGAGGTAGCCAGACCCTGCGGCCCGGGTCTGAGCAAGTGCTCCAACTGCTAGACTACAGAGCAAGAGTGCACTGCTGGAGATCACCTCCTCAGTTTTCAGATTAATGAAGATGTATTAAAAATATAGATACAGCAGTAGTTTTCCACGGGCTTAAAATTAGAGTGGAACAGGATCCCGCATAATGACTCAAATCCCTGAAAACTGCACGAGTGCTGCTTGGATGCCAAGGTGTAGAGGTGATGGACCGTTACTAGAAATAGCCTTTGCGTTCCCTTCACAAATGTGTTACAGCTTCAGGATTGTGTCATAACTGCCACGTAACAGTCCCTCATTTGTCCCATTCCAATATATTCAACTCCACCCCTACGCCCATTACCAGAAACACTTCTCCTAACACCCGGTCACGCCTCGCTCTGAAAAGCATGTAAACTCAGAAAAGCAGCTGTGATCATATTGCATGTAGAGATTTACACCTCTCAAATGCTAACAAAACACAGATGCTGTGCTACACTGGCTGCTGAAGTCCCAACAACAGGTGTGCAAAGGTACAAATGCATCATGGGAAGTATGAGGAGGACATAACAGCATCACCAAGGTTGGGAGCAGTGCTAGTGAGGCTGGGAACATGGCCTCAGCCTTCCATTAGCACTGGTTGATCGTAATTGCACCAGTAAGTCCCACGCTCCAGGTGACACACCATCTATCTGAGCTGCTGTTCCCTTCTTCGTTCCTTTTTGGGCTGATGACTCCTGCAGGTTCAGTGCCAAGACGTCCACAGAATGGGGAAGAGACTAGGTTGAAAACCTGCTGTATCGGGAAAGGTCCAACAGAAACTCCCCCACTCCAATGAAGTAAATGACTTGAGCTATGCCAAACAGAGGAGCGATGACCAATGCTCTGCAGCCTGCCCCTTTCAGAAAGGCAGATGGACCCTCCTTCAGCCAAATCCTCCTGAGAATGGAGCACAACACAAAAAAAGTTACAAAGCCTGCGAACAGGCCACTTAGTGCACATGGCATCAGCGTGCACAGAGCTGTCTTCCCTGCCCGTGTCAAGTCTCCGAGAGGGAGAGAAAAGACAGCAAAGTGTGGCACCTGCCTGATGCAGACAATATTTCGCTATCCTGTTCAAACCAAACAAACACACGCTAAGACTCAAGTGCCAGACGCATGGGTCAGGCAGCTCCGTGCTGCTGAGCCCTACCGCTACACCGAGAAAGCTGCACAGGGCTTCCGTGCCGCTCCATGACACGGAAGAATCCAGATTTCAGGATTCAGAACACCTGGCACCTTCTTGGGCTTCTCCAGATGCTCACCCCAGGGCTAGTCGAGTGCACCGAAGGGCAGCAAGGCATTTTAAAAATCACTCGGACAAGGCTTATACCAGATGCAGTTTTACTACAGACAAGTGTACTGATGTGCGCCTCAGAGAAGCCAGCTGATATCAGCTGCCATTTGCCTGCGTCATTAATTTCTCTCTCCCTTCCTGGCACAGAGCTGTCCAGACCATTTGACACTGATGAGAGGACGAAGGATGGCAACGCACTTTTGTTGGTAATACAATCAGCGAGCCAAGGCAGGTTATATGCAGGCAGTTCCTGATTCCCAATGCTCTCTATATATGCAGACAAAGTTGCTGTAATTAGCATCTTATCTCATCTAAGAGATACATTTACATTCAGACAGAAAAAGAATCCCACCCATAAATGAACTGGAATATTATTAACCTGGTAAAACTGAGCTCAGCAGTAAGGACTCCTAGCTCTCTGCTATGCACAATGAATGAGTCAGTTTTACAACACTGTCAAGAGCACCCCAGTCCTGCGGGCACGTGATTCACGTAGCAGAGTCATCGCTCTTCATTCATTACCTCGCACAGTCAGCTATTCCAGTGTAGCTTTCCTCATTTGTTCCTTTGCTCAGTGACTGCAGGCGTGTCTTTATTACTGGAAAGAAAACATACATTTTTCAGTGGTAGAAGCACAGAATTGGACTGAACAGATTTATCCAAGCAGGTCCAGGGACGACCTCCTGGAGTTATCCATCTAGTCTCAGATGCATCTCCATTTTGAAGAAGATCAGAGACCTTTTTTGTTCTATTCTGGCAGACGACAAAAAAAAACCCAGAAAATACCTTCTCTACCCCAACCGAGAGGAACGCGGACAAGTGTGTTATAACCCACTTGAATCCCTGCCTAGCCTCAGGAAGTGCCACGTCTCTCTCTCACGCCTGGTAAAAACGTTGGAAACCACCTGCCACAATCCTTTGGTGCCTGCAGGCATCTGCCCCTGGTTCCTGCAGTACTGGTATGAGGGGAGGACACATCATGGGGGCAAAATCCCACCCCAGGCCCACCAAGATACTCCAAATACTAAACCTGGTCTGAAGTTCCCCTGTTGTCTGGGTGAAGGGTCTTTTCCTTATACGTGTTCTACCTTCACCAACCTTTAACTGCTAAAGTTTTTGTGGCAGCAGGAGTCTCATTTGTTGGGGAATCCTAAACCCTGTAATGGACTGGTTTTGAAGTCCCTCCCCAAAAGCCTCTCATCCATACACCACGGAGCAGCGGTGGAGGTGGCCGTCACGACTAAGGGGAGCAACAGGAAGAAAGTGTCAGACGTCTCTTACCGTCACAGGGATTGACAGAGACAGCAGCTACAGAACCAGCCACACATCCTGCTAGGAAAGAGTGATGAAATGGGGCTCTCCCCTCCAGAGTATCTTGTCCTACTCTGTTCAGATGCGCAAACAATGGAAAGTAGATGATGGAGAAGGGAATGTCCCTGGAAAAAGCAGACAGACAGACATCACGAAGGGAACGGCAGGCTGCTCGCGTGGGATGTGAAATGAGGAACGTATTATTACCTCAGCAGGGTGGCGCCGAGACCTTTGTAAAGGCCTTTAACGCCTTGTGTACGCAGAAGCTCAACCGCTATCTGGGTAGCAGATGGTCTTCTTGCCAGTGCAGCCGGTCCAAGGTTATATGCTCTAGTCAGGGGTGGGCTGACAGCTACCAGCTTGCAGCCAGGAGCTGTACAGCGGACTCCACGTGCAAGTTGCTGAGTTGCTACAGCAAGGCAGAAAATGACTTCAGGCCTTATTTCCTTATCCTCTAGTATTATTCCCACTACACATATTGTATATCCCAAATCTACCAGAAAGCCTCTGGGTGGCTTATAGCACAAGCTTACAAACAATTCATAAAACAAAAACAGATTCTCCAAACATGCCCCAGAACTTGAAAACTTTTTTTCAGCTCCCTCCCTCCCACTTCCCTGTCTATCACCCCGGAGAGCCAACCCTCTGGCTCACCCCCACTGTGCTGCTGAGGCTGTAAGCATCTGCCTACTGCCACTACCTAGACCACTGGCCTGTACGCAACAAATCTTGTTGAAAAAAGATGATGGATGTCTCTCCTCGCTGAAGAGTAATTGCACTCGGCAAGACTCAGCAGCTCTACAATCACCATATTATCAGCCACCATGGCTAGGTATTAGATCAGGGCAAGAGTTACTTCCACCACCTACCTCTTCCTGGAACCAGAGCTGGGTGCCAAGACTGATGTGCACCAATTACCTTTGACCCCTTGCCAGCAATCCTGAAGTAATGCTGACAACCTCAGCAGACAGCTTCAAGTGTGTATGCACATGAAATGCGACTGTAACATAGCTGATATGCATTAACATCCCGAACTTCCACTGAAAA
>NW_017728935.1:5515891-5519531 GCF_001723895.1 Crocodylus porosus | reverse complement strand
GAAGGGGGTCAGTTCTCAATTACCTACTCTCCCTGCATCCTGTAACTGGATTTTTAGCATCTCCATGGGAGTGGTAATGATGACCTGGCATGTTCCAGCACCACAGCCTGCCACCATCTCTCTGGGTATGGTTAGGCCCATTCTGGATTGGGAAGGAAAAGAGCACATTGTGACAAAAGTGAGGGTTTGGTTTTTGAGCAGAAAGCACATGGCATGGTGAGGCATTGTTGTTTGCCTCGTCCTGTGTAACCTTACTTCAATATCCAGAAGCAGCCACAAGCTAACACCATCTGCCAAATCAACATGTTAGTTACCCAACCTCGTGTTGCATCAGTTAGGTATTCCCAACCAGCCTGGGCATCATAAAATACCTAATCAGAAGTTCTGTTAAACAGTTAACTTCATTTCAGCACAGTAGCAAAGGAAAGACGTTACTGCCTAATGCAACTGGAAAGAAGAGCCATTTCCAGCCTGAGAGAGAAAGGTTTAGCATCTCATTCCAGCACCACAAGCACTTCATGTTTTTAATCTGACATGTAAAAAGAGAGTCAGGACCTACCAGCCTGTTTTGCAACTCAGAAGACTCCTGATAATAAGTGAACATGCCTTAAAAAAAAAAAAGCTTACTACTGCTAACTTTGGGCTGGATCGTGACTGTACCCAAGCTGCACTAACGATTCCAGTGGAAACGTGGCCTCCATTCATTTAAGAGGGACTGCTTGGATTAGCAAAAGTTCCAGACCTGCAGCCCTTCAGAGCCAAGACACATCTATGAATGTATTCAAGTCTCACTGCTGTAGCATCGGATTAAACACCAAGTGCAGATGCATGCAAGTGGCACACTGGGGAAGCACTGTCATCTCACACTAAAGGTTCGAGGGGCTTGGATAGAGCAGCATTTTGTTTATTTAAAAGTAAGCCTCATCTCCAAGAAAGTACTCTACAGAAAGATGAGGGCAGACTAGATGGTTAAACCCAACTCTAAATTCAATGCCAGATTATAAAACTTAAAGAACAGAAAAAAAAGCAACATACCCATCCCTGGCCAAGAGGTGTCTGAAATAATCATTTGCAGCCAGCTTGATTGCCTTCTCAGGTGTTACTAGGGTCAGATTTACTGCAGCACCTAAAAATAAAATCACTACTGCTTAATTGCAGGGAAGTTTTATTTATAGCTTCCAGAAATTGCCAGCCTATCCCAACAGTGGTGGCTGCAGCACCCCAAAGGAGATGCTTACTGAGCAAAGAAAAATAAGTACTTGTGGGATGCATATTGTGCAAATTCAAATGTACAGCTTTATAGGAAGTGCAGCTTTGTATTTGGCAACGGTCACAAAACAGGTAGATGACAAAAGCCCGATTCCCATGTCTTTATCCATTTAAACTGCAGCAGAGACTTGGGCGTGGCATACCTGGATCTGATTTGGCAGGGTTATAGTAAAACTACCTTTGTCCAGGGCAGCCGTCATGGATGGTGATGAGGTAGAATTTTTGACCAGCAGAAATGCTGCTCTCTAGTACACAAACAGATTTTTTTCCCTTAATATAATACCTAACTCTAACTCTGGAGACAAGCCCTAAGTGCTTAAACTCCAAGACCTTATTTTCAATGAATGAAAGCAAGCCACAAAGACTTTGTAGACGGAAAGCTGAAGACACACCGTGCTTGTGCTCTGTTAGTTGGACAGCTGCTCCTATCAACTGTACATTTAGTTCTAACATTACACAGCAGTGGAGATTAGCCATTAACTCAAGTGAACACAGCCTGTATTTTAGGGTCAGAAAATCTTTTATTTCCAAGTCAACTCTTATGTCCCGAGTCATAATAGGTAGAATGATGTAACAAACAGTTTGTAGCTGCCAGACTCAATATAAACAATTACCATCTCATTTATGAAAAGCACAGCATAAAAAAAAAAAAAAACCCCAAAAAAAACCAGCCACAGGGGGAAAATATGGCATATGCAATGGAGAGCAGCAAAGATGTTAGAGTCAAGCAAGGCAAACAGGAAAGAACTGAAGAGCAGTCTTATTTCCAAACGGGACTTCTGAGAGGGCATGCCCTCTACCTGAGCATGCAGCAGCAAAGTGGGCATAGGCATCTCTCACAGGAATGCGATACAAAAAAAGATAGCAGGAATACTCGCCGGGGCCATGCAGGTACAAGACAACGCCCTGAATCTGTCCAGCAGTGAAATGGAGATCAGCAGGCTGTGAAGAGGCCATGGTACAAACAAGTACATTTGCCAGATTTCTAACTTTGAGTACTAAAGGATCTCTAGAACTCATTTACTTAGTCATATTAAATGTATAAATCGTGCTGGTATCTCACACTCCTATATTTGAGCTCCTAGCACAGTTCAGCCAGAATGGGTCAAAATGGAAGGCGAAAGGTTCTCTTTCGCCAAAGGCTTAGAAGGTATGTGACGTTACAGCCCATCTTCCATCACTGCAAACAAGACTATGGAACTTTTTTTGTTGAGCTTGCAAACCATGTTTCCCTGTTGGGACACCAGATCCAAGAGGAACTCTCAGAACACGGGCAAGCCTTGAAAACGGTTGCTTGGCACAGACAATTTACACAGAAACATTGTCTAGTAGAAAAAGAGAAGAGACACCTAAAGACAGGCAGTGTATGTGGTCAGGGAAAAAAAAGGAGCCATGCCCATCCCCAACATTAGCAGCAGCGCTGGACTGTTAAATGTTCCCCCAAAGCTTGGCCAGATTCGACTAGCCTTCAAAGCCCAAGCAGCCGTGAACCAGATACAACCAACCAACCAAACGTGTTGCTTTGCAGAGATGTTTGCAATGAAGACTGCTAGAGTCACTAATGCATCTACCTCTGTGCTCCATTTAAAATACAAAATCAACGGCTGGCTTTGTGTTATGGAACCATCTCTTGCCAAAACTGCATTCCTGCACTGCAAGTGCCTCCCTTCGGCAAAGATCTCAGCACTGGGTTTGGCTTCCCAGAAACTGAGTTAACTTTTCGTAACTGGAGTTACTGGGGGGAGCATCCTTCCTGGGCAGACAGACCCCCTCAGTTCAGTTGCGCACCACCTCGCCACTTAGCTTTCACCTGACCAGAGCGTAAATGTCTAGGGGATCGCCGTGCACTGGGCTTCGGCCCTCCCTACGTCCCAGCCCTGCAGGTGAGTCGCAGGGCGGTTACGCAGCAACCGGCTGGGCCGAGATGCGGCGAACAAGCCGCGTGGGCCACCTGGCAGAGTTAGAGCGCCTCCTTCCATTTGAATCGGTCCGTTTAGAGATCTAGCCATCAGAGGTGCATTCAAGGAGGCCTCATATTATCTGAACAAAGGGAAATTTGCATCACATCGCGCTGCCTTAGAGCGTCGTTTTCCAAAGCGGTCTTGCAGCGGGTGCTCGGGGGCTGCCCGCCCCTGCCCGGAAGAGCGACAGCAGAGCCCGGCCTGAACGACGGAGGAAGGTCGACGCTGCTGAAGCCTCCCGGTGCTGCGGGGTGCTCGGCTCTTAGCGACCGAGGTGGGCCCGGCGGGTCGGAAAGCGGCCGTGGGCCGCGGCGGGCTCTTACCTCTGTACATGCCGAGGCAGCCCTCGCTGCGCAGCGTGGTGGCCAGGCAGTCGAGCCTGCGGGAGAGAGGCGGGGTCGGACCGGCGC
>NW_017728935.1:5510987-5515651 GCF_001723895.1 Crocodylus porosus | reverse complement strand
CGCGCGCGGCCGTGGGCAGCCGCGGCCGAGGCGCACCCGCGAGCGGGGCAGCATGGAAGGGGCCCCGGGCTGCTCGGCCCCCTCCCAGCACCAGCAGCCGTCCTGCCACCGATGAATCCGAGCGCCGGAGAAATAAACACAAGAGGACACGGACCTGTGTAAACTCAAGCCCTGAGGTATTTCAAGGATACATACAGTGTAATTTTGACATTTCTTGCCTGCAGTGAGCATCAACCACTAAGACAATGACTCTTAACCGTGGACATTCCCTGCCTTTCCTTCCCTGCCCAGCCCCAGGGCGGGGGCGAGAGGCTTGTGGAGAAAGCCCCCCGGGAGCTGCGGGCGTTCAGAAGCAGGTGTGGACGTGCCCGAGCACCGCTCGCCTTCCCCGGCCGTCATCGTCCCACTTTGCTTGTTTCCCAGAGTCTGTGGCCAAAGACCTCCCACGAGGCCACGGCTCTGACGCCAGAGCCGCCCGTGCGGATGCGGGGTGCTGGAGACCTCGGCACGAGGGCAGCGCTTGGAGCAAGCAGAGCCTGCATGAGCTCCCCTGCCCCTTTCCACAGATATTTCTGCTTTAAACATGAACGGGATTTGAGAGGCCTTGCTCGGCCGCAGATGGGCTTTGCCATACCGGTGGAGTGGAAGCCTAGGCACACCTGGCACTGGGATTCATCACAACCAACGGCATTACCTGTCAAAGTCTCCTGCTCCAAACCTGGGCTGGGATCCAGGGGTTCCCCAGAAGTTCTCTGGATTCAGACCCAGGACCCAGAAGACTTCTACATGTGACACTGATGTCCAGGGGCTGTGTCGTATGCGTATCAGTTTGTGGGAACAGGCTCTTAGGGTTTAGCTCATTTAAGTCAAGTGTATTAATTCCCTTGAAATCTGGGGGAGATTAGTAGAAACTGGATTAAAGGTTATGTTTAAAAGATGAAGCTTGCTCCTACAGTGACGCTTGGCAAAGAGGAGTTTGCTGTGGAAATGGCTCCAGCTGTATTTGGCCACGGCTCCATGTGCTACAGAAGGGACCTTGCAGGAACGTGCGAGCAAATGCGTGCACACAGTGTAGCCCCTGTGCGTGCGTGTGTGCGTGCGTGCACTCACTAAGGCACACCAGGCACCGTGTGTACAGATATCAGTGCATGTGCACACTGAAACTTCGGTATGGAGAGCCACACCTGTCCCCATGTGATATACACATCTGTGTGGGCACCCAGCCACACCCATGCAAACATACTGAAAATCGTAAGTTGAATTTAAACCGGAACATTTTAAACCCTCATTTTGCTCATTTGAGTTTTCTGACTTACAAATTTAAACAGAATTAATTGGTTTCACAGGCTCACCTAAGCGGAGTATTTTTCTCTCACTCTGTTAAACACACTAATTAAATATGTACTGAAATTATTAGGCTGGGTAGGAGAACGCTTCTTGTAAAGTTTAGTCCGGAAGTCCTGGAGCATAGAAGTTTGCAGCAACAGTTTAGAGCGTGTCTCTTGTATTGCGGATTGCACAACAGAGAACCATGCTGAATATCATGCCAAAGATCTAGGAGAGAAGGAACGGGATTTAGGGACTTCCAGGAGATGCCTCCAGTTACAAAAGCCATTGCAAAACTGTCCATCACATCAGAGCAATCTAGTGATCTTTGCAAGTGAGTGGCCATGGCAGATCATGGTTTCTGTCTGCAGATCTCAGGACAGCAGATAAGTAACATGGGCGATACTTCTCTAGCATTCGGAGCCAAGATGATATTTGAACATACAGGTGCCACAGACATTATGAACGCTTTGCACAGCATAAGTTCTTGCCAAATTTCAATAGGGGTTTATCCCACTGAGGTCATCTGCTCTGACACAAATTCAGTCCTATTAATAGCATCAGGGCCGGCACTGAACAGAGGCTCTGGATTCCAGAGCAGTACAGAGACAGGGCTGTCAGACATCTCTGCCTGTGAAGTATCTGCAGAAGAACAGAAAGCAGAGCTGGGCATCAGGCTCGCACTGGGATTGCTTTAGGGCACTGTGATTTCACACAGAAACGAACACCTCCATAAGGACTGCACCTGTGGGGAGCTCACCTGTGACATCAGCAGTACTGACCAGCTTGGGAGCAGGAACCTACAGAGGAAGGTGAATGCAAAGCGCAGCAGAGAGCACTGGAGATCCAGTAATTTCCCCTGGCCACAAGTTTCATTGCCAGGGCAGAGACTACCGGTCAGGGGAAGCTGGCAGCTCTGCCTGGCAACATACACCAGTGACACCTTCCCCAGGACACAGGCAGACAGCTGGCCAGCCTTGCCACACGGCAGGGACAAGGACAAGGGCAGAATGTGGAGGACGTGCTGCAGCACTTGCTCCTCCCGCCTGCCCGGCTGCCTGACCCTGCGCAGGCAGCATCCGACACCCTCTCCCTCTTCCCTCCGCTGTGCCATTTTGAGGGGTGTTCACTCCCTGTGCTCAGCACATGCTCTTAGCACAGGGCAGCCTGGGGTGATGAGGGCTGGCTCCCTAGCAGGCCTACTGTAAAACCCGATCTTTAAAGCAACTAGCTGAGAAACAGGCATGTGCCATTTCTGGCTGTGGGAGGAGCCACGAACACGTCACTGGAAAACCCTGCTCTTCCCAGCGACTGGATATGGTGCACCTGGTCTGTGAAGCTGAGTCGAGGTGCCAGCAAAGAAGCCCTTCCTGCGGGAGGAGGTCAGATATGCTGGGACAGGAAGCCATGTCTGCAGCACTTTGGAAGGGATGAAAGCTCAGGGTAACGGGCACTTTTCAAGTCAGCCTTCGCGAACGCAGCTTCGTGCTGACATTACTAAAGGTCTCTATTCACAACAGCAGTGTGGGAGGATTTCTCCCAGAGACCCTCTCCAAATGTGCCAGTAAACCTGAGACATTTCCAAGTGTATATGGGGAGAGTGATGCAAAAGGAAGGCCCAGCAGGAGCGTCAGGAAGTCATACAACGAGCACCCTGCAGCAGCTGCTGGAACCCCCCTGCCCCGAGGAAGGAGCAGGGATGTCATCTGGATGGCAGGGATGTACTCACTGTGATGCCAGCAATTGCAATCCCAACGATTCCAACTAAGTGCAGATGCGAGTTTGTTACACTCTGGATTTCCTCCAGGCAGTTCTGTTGGAAACAAAGACAGTCCCGCTCAGCTCGGCAGGAACGTGTCCAGATCTGCTCCCTTAGTTCCCTGCTCCCCACTGCTCTGCTATTCAGTACCTGGGTCTGGAGGGTGGCTGCCACGGTCCAGCGTACCCTACCGTCTCTGCCTGTGCCTTGTGCTCTCTTGAGCATTTCAGACCAGCAGGAAGCTCCCCCTCCCCTTCTGCCAAGGCATCAGGGTGCCCTAACCTGCCAGGAGCCCATCTCTGGGTGCTGCCCGCTCCTTTGTACACACCACCTGAGAGGCACTCGCAAGCGATCCCCCACTTTATCCTCATGTTCTCCAGGAGCTAAAGCCAGCTCTGTGGCTGGGCGCAGTGGGGATCTGCCCATCCAGGCTAAGTGGAGCAGGTTCCCTGAAAGGTAGCGTGGGAGCATTCTCTCTGCCCTCCCGGCAGGGACACGGCTATGCAGGGACAAGTGCTTTTCACAGAGACTCTGAAGGTCCTGACACTGCTTCCACTGTCTCTGCTCCCTTGCTTGGGGCGGTGGGCAGGCTGCTGGCTGGAGGAGTCTGTTCTCCTGACCCTCAGCCCTCAGAGGACGGTGTGGTGGGGGCCTACAGGACTGAAAGCAGCTCAGACTTTTCTGAAATCTGAGTTCAGCTGAACATTTCTCCAGCCTCATCTCATGTGACCGTGACACAGAAAAGCAGTTTTTGAATCACTGGATGCCAAACAGAGCCTGTCTGGAATGGCATGCCCCTTTCCATCCACCCGTCTCCGTCCTTCCTCCTGCTGCTTTGGTTCCTTGCATTCTCCCTCAAACTGACGTGTCTGTGCAGGAAGGCCCCTGAGGCAATCTGACGGGTGGGTGCTTACCTTGGGCAGATGGATGCCCTCTGGACACGTGGGTTTCACCTGATCATCACTGTCTTTGCCTTTACCACAGCACTGAAACTAGATGGCCAAGAAAGGGAGGAAGAGGCAGTGTCAGAGAAGAGGAAGCCCCAGGCCCATTTCCTCCTGTGGCTCTGCTTTCACCCCAGCAGCTGAGCTGGAAACAGACAAAAGATGTACAGAGGCAGAGCCACGGCCCTCTGCAGCAACTTGCCAGCCTGGGGAGGAGTTTCCCCAGCACTGAATTTGGTTCAAACTCAAAGCTCAGATCCTGTGTCTGACGGAGAATCGTAGAAGTCGGGTCGAAGGGACCTTGAAGATCTTCAAGTCTGACCCCCTGCCAGGGCAGGAGAAAAACTGGGCTCAAATGACTCCAGCCAGGTAGGCATCTAGCCTTTTCTTAAAGACCCCCAGGGTAGGAGCTAGCACCGCTTCCCTTGGAAGTTGGTCCCAGATCCCAGCCGCCCTGACCGGGAAGTAGTTCTTGCGGATGTCTAATCTAAACCTCCTCTCCAACAACTTGTGGCCGTTATTCCTTGCTATGCTGGGGGGGCGGGGCTAGGGGAAACAAGGTCTCTCCCAAACCCTTCTGGTCCCCCCTAGTGAGTTTATAGACGGTCACCAGGTCCCCCCTCAGCCTTCGCTTG
>NW_017728935.1:5497819-5510677 GCF_001723895.1 Crocodylus porosus | reverse complement strand
GTCGCCTAGTTTTTTAATGAGGATGGGGTGGGAGACGGTGTCAAAGGCCTTGCTGAAGTCTAGAAAGACTACATCCACGGCGACACCTGCATCCATTGCCTTTGTGACCTGATCATAAAAGGCAATCAGGTTGGTCTGACAGGACCCGCCCCTGATGAAACCGTGCTGGTTGCCCTTGAGCATCATCTCTGAGGCCGGCCCATCGCAGATGTGCTCCTTGAGGATCTTCTCAAGAGTTTCCCTCGGATTGAGGCAAGACTGATGGGCCTATAGTTGCCCGGGTCTTCCCTCCTCCCTTTTTTAAAGATGGGGACCACGTTGGCTGTCTTCCAGTCATCCGGCACCTGGCCCGAGCGCCACGAGTGCTCGTAAAGCCAAGGGCCCTGCAATAACCCCTGCGAGCTTCCTCAACACCCGGGGGTGGAGAGCATCTGCACCCGCTGACTTGAACACGTCCAGCCCCTCCAGAAGCTCTCTAACCCGGTCCTCCCCACCCTGAGGTCTGGAGGACATTCAGGAACATGGGTGTAAAGACAGCTTCCAAGGGGAGGCCTGCCCTGGCTGCAGAGTCCAGTAACACAAGGGACCAACCGCGCTGCAGGCCCCGGCATGCTCTGAACCCCACAGGCTTTAAATCCCTTTGCTCCAGATGGAAGAGCTCATCTGGGATATGCTGGGACGGGGGCAGCGCATTGGAGCTGAAGATGGATGGACACGGCCGCCCCAGGGTGGGGACCAGTGATAAATCGCCAGGCCGCCACCGAGGCTCCGCTCTTCCTGCTTGCTTATCTCCTATGACATGCTCGGAATTCCTCTTGGGGTCGGAGCCGGCAGCCGTGGGAGCGGGGCTGGGGCTGCAGCGTGGGCGCAGCCCTGAGGAACATGGCGATGCTCCCAGCGGTGGCCGGGCCGGGTCTCCTCTACGTGGGAGGTGCATGGAGCTGCGAGTGGCAGGCTCGACCACAGCCTGTGTGGCCCCAGACAAGTCACATCCCGCACGTTCCCCCCGTTTGCTCTCCCAGTGTGGCGGGGCAGTGAAAGAACCAACCCTCGGGACTGCTGTGTCAGCAGAGCTTCTGGGACCGTCGTCACCCCTGCATGCTAGGCCCTGCTAGGAGAGGACCCAGTGACCCCGAAAGCACTGACAGCCTGCCTCGTGGGGGGCAGTGCTGCACCACTCTGCTTCCGGTGCTAAGAGCTGGGGCCCAGGGGCTGAGGCCTCAGGCATCGTCAGGCTGAGGCATCTGCAGCACCAGGCTACCTCTAACCAGTCCCCAGTGCTCTCCTGGGAGAGGGGCCTGTTGCCTGCCGGGCAGCCCAGCACCTTCAGTACTCAGGGCACGGTCCCACCAGTACGCAGCACGCATCCTCACGCTCATGTGGGTACTCACAGACGAGTGCAGAAGCTGGAGAGTTCTGTTTTTCTCTCCTGGGTTCTTCATGTAGGCGTCATAAGCGTCTTTGTAGATGGCCTGGACTTCTTGTATTGCCTGCACACGGACACACAGTCAGAGGCACTGGGGCGCTCATCACATTTCACCCCCAACAAGACAAACTCCCACCTCCAGAATCACGAGTGACCCCTGCCCTGTGGAGGGACGGCATAGCCACAGCATATGCGTGCCCTGCTTGGGCCCGGTGCTTCCTCGGTGGGTCACAGCGTGAGCGTGCACGCGGCTCCCCATGCAGTGCTCTGCCCCGTGCTGACAGTACACGCGCGTGCAGGCAGCTTGCAGAGCATGTTCCCTACTCAGCTCCAGGAGTGGAGATGATGCATCATCTGAAGCCCAGCTTCTGTCGCTTGTGGGAATGTGACCCCTCTGCGGCTCCAGACCCCACAGGGGCCACAGAACAGTGGAAAACCTCCCCCATGCACGACTGCGTGAGATCCCCACCTCAGCCAGCAGCAGGAGCCCAGCCCCGCTCCTTACTCACCACGTTCTTGCCTAGGAAGGCGAACACACCGGAGGTGACTTCGGCAGCAAAGATCACCAGCAAGCAGGCAAAAAACTGCAGGGGAGGAAGAGCACACTGAGCTGCGTCCCACCGTGCCCGCCACACACCACCATCCCTGCCCTCCCCCAGACAGCACTGGCCAGACAGGGACGGAAGGGACTGGGGGCAGAGGCCAGGATCTGCCGGGAGATGGAGGGCAGGAGAGGTGGAGCAGGGAGCAGCACAGGCCCAGGGAAGCCTGCCGCAGCAGGGAAGTAGTTTCCTCCGGGACTCGGGGATGGTGGATAGTGTCTGCTTGGAGGGGCAGGGCGGCTGCAGGGGCTGCGCGTCCCACCGGCTGCACCCCAATAGCTCTCTGCATGGAGGGGCCACGCTACGTACCGCTCCGAGCAGGCACTGGGACTCCCGCACGGCTCCGCAGCACCCGAAGAACCCCACCATCATCATCAGCGCCCCGGCGCCCACCAGCACGTACAGCCCTGCGGGACAGACGCCCACTCAGTCAGAGGGGGGGGCAGTGTATCCGGGACGGCTGGAGGGGATGTCACCCCTGCCGTTCCCCCACCATGGGGAAGCGCATCGCTCTGGTGAGGCGGCCTGGCCGGCCCCTGGTCCCCTGCCCACGCATCAGGGCAAAAGGCTTCCCCGCTCCGGAGGGAGGAGGCAGGAAAGCCCCTGCTCCCTGGGGCCAGGAAACACTCCTCCCCCAGCCCAGGGCTCTGCCGGCCTGTCCGGCACAGCCATGTCCCCAGCACCAACCCCAGCAGCCCCCTTTGCCCCAGGTCCCTTGCTGGAGCAGGCCAGGGGCCAGGCTCCCACGCCAGCAGCGCTGCGGTGGGGTCTGCTGGCACTTGGGGGCCCGGCGCCTCGCCCAGGGAGTGGGGCATGGGGCTGGCAGCGGTGTGGCGCTGGGCAGACGGGCTCTGGCCTGGCGGGAAGCCCAAGTGCCCGAAGAGGGCGAGGTGTGCGAGCCCCCTGAGCTTGGCCCTCCCGGCAGGCACACGGGCCACTGCCCTGCCAGGAGCCTGGCTGCTTTCCCAGGGTGCAGGACGGCGCCAGGCCCAATTGCAGGGACTGCCTGAAACCTGCCCAGCCTCCCCGCCGGGGCCTGGCCAGCAGCTGCACGGGGCGAGAGGGTCTGTGAGCCGGGGCTCTGCAGGGCGCAGCAGGGGAGGGCCAGCACCACCCCACGGCCCGGGCAGCGAAGCGGCCAGCGCGGAGTGGGCACGGGCAGTGCCAGGCCGGTGGGTGCGGGTACGAGGCCGCTCACCGGGGATGCAGCCGGCCCCGTTGGAGCCAGCTGGGCAAGGGGGCCTGGTCCTGGCTCCAGCCACCTCCCCAGCCACACACTGCCAAAGGCTGTGTTTCTAGTTGCATTTCTTGTATTTCTGAGCCCTGGCAGGGCTTGTCGCCCCACAGCCCTGAGCCCCGCTGGGCCCAGCATCAGCCCATGCCAGCTTGTGCCTGTATCAGTACGTGCATCTCTGCTGTGGGTAGACCACACTTCCTTCTAGCCCACTTCAGACTGACAGGGCGAGCTGCGTCCGGCTGCGAGGCGGGCTGTGCGCAGGCGCCGCGGCTCTGCCCGTGCTGTGCAGGCCTCGGATCTGGGTGGGGTGGCAAAGCCTCAGCTCACGCGGCTGCTGACGCCTTCCAGCAACTTCCCTTTCTGGGCCTGCTGCCAGCCCGGAGGTGCCTCCGGCTGTCTAGGAGAGCTCACGCCGGCTTTTGCCCCACAGCCTGGCAGCACCTGAACGCTGTCGCCAGCCCGGAGAGCACAAAGGAAAATACCCCCAGGCCCAAGGGAGCTGCACGCGCGCACACACACACACGTACACGGGACCCGTATGCCACAGGACGGAGGCGTTCCAGAGCTGCTTGCAGTGCGCACAGGGCAGCGGGAGTGAGTCCCTCTGGGCCGGCACAGCTGGGACCTGTGCTCAGGCTGGGCAGACAGCTGGGTGCAGATACCTCTTCCAAGGCCACGAGAGAGGGAGCAGCCCCAGGGCCATGAGAGGTGGCACAAGGGTCCAAGCCTGGCCCTGGCAAGCACGTGATACAAAAGGAAGCGTCGTGCCACGCTGCTCCCCAAGCCTTGCGCCGAGAAGAGCTTGTGCTGGGCATCAGGGGCTGCATCATGGCCTGTTCCCTCCACACACTCAGGAGGGCACGGAAAGCTACATCCCCTTGGCTCTGGCCCTGCTGAGCTGCTGCCCTTGCAAGGCCCCTGCGGGCCCCAACCGGACATGCACGGAGCAGGAAGGGGCCATTGGGGTGCTCCAGCGTGGCCAGTGCTGCACGGTGGGCATCTGGCAGGCTGAGAGCGCAGGGCCACGACATGTCAGCACGTAGCAGAGATGCTGCTCGCGAAGTGGCTCTGCTGACGGACGGTCACTGGGAACCGTTTCCGGTGACAAGCTCTGAAGTCTGCAGCATGGCTGAAACTGTGAGGACATGCTCGCCGCCTCTATGCTGCTGTTCCTGTGTCCTCCTGGATGGGAATAACAGGTTTTCTAAGAGGTCAAAGAAGGGGAAGCAACACTTTCACTGGCAGCCAAAGCTGTCCCAAAGGTGACCAACTCCTTCTCCAGCGGGAAATGAGGACAGGGCAATGATCCTGTGGCTCTTCTCTGCCTGGCAGAAGTTGGGGAGCAAGAGAGGAGTGAGGAAACCACCCCCTACAAGTTCCTGAACTTTCCAAATGCTCCCAGGGACAAACCAGTATCTCCTGTGTGGAAGGATTCAAATGGGCTTTTCCCCATGAACCCGCCCAGAAGACTCCCCTCCACCTGCCAGCCGGCCTCACAGTGCCAAGGACGTTGGGTCACGGAGCCAAGCCACTGCCCGGCAAGCCCAGAGAGGGGCCTGTGGCTGCCCGCATTCACAGTGAGGTGCTGCGTGGCATCCCGTGGTCGCCCCCACACAGTGGAGCCCTCATCACATCTCCCTCAGTGCGGGCCTTGCTTCACAGGGCTGGGAGGGCAACCGGGCCTCGCTGCCCCCCAGACAGCTCTCTGGCCCATCCTGCACTTGCCCTGGCCATGGGGCCGTGCCCTGCTTGGGACCAGCAGAGGGGCAGCAGCCCCGCAGGCCTAGCCCCCGGGATAATGGCGTTCTGTGTGGCCTCCCCGCAGGCATGAATGGCCCTGTTGTCCCGAGCCCGAAGGCACCGTTCCAGCACCCGAGCCGTGAGCGATGGGCAGGACGGGCCCCTCCAGCTGCGAGCGACGGCATGGCCGTGTGCGTGTACATGTGCATGTGTGTGTGCGTGCTGGGGAGCAGGGACGGCCCCATTTCAGGGACACAGTGCGAAAGGCAGCGAGGGACCTGCCCTTGGCTGCCTCGGGGCCCTTGCAAGCAGCTTTTGAAGGCAGAGGCAGACCCACAAGAATCAATACCAGAGATTATTATTCTGCCGCTCTACGTGGCCAGTCACCAGCGCACGAGACCCATGGCAGCACCGACGCTTCAGAGGTAGCAGCCCCAGCCCCAGCCCGATTCTGTGGATGTCCCTGTGATGGGGGGGCGGGGGGAGTCGCAGAGAGCAAAGGGTAGCAAACAGCAACAGCCCGGGGGAGAGCAGCCACCTACCCCTCCTGTGGCGGTCCCCACTTCTGCCCCTCGGGGCCCCGTGTACCTGCCCTGAGCACTTGAACCGCAGCGGGGAGCCCGAGTGAGACGGGGGCACGCGAGGACCGTACTCGGCTCAGAGGTGCCAGAGCCACAGAGCCAGTGTGCGAGCAAGGCGCCGACCGGGCTGTGACGCCAGGCGCGGCTGGTGCCCGCCTCGCCGTGTCCCCTGGCTCTGGGGCCAGGTCGGTCCCCGCCGAGATGCTGCCAGAGGGAGCAGCTCCAGCCCAGGGGTACGGTGCCTGGCTTCCGGCCGTGCTCCAGCGCCGGCTCGGGGGCAGCACGCTGACAGCTGCTGACTCCATGCGGGCCTGACCCTGCACGTGCGGGGAGGCCGCCCCAGCGCAGGGCCTGCACAGAGCAGACTGCAGCAGCTTGTGTGGCCCCATGCTGCCGGGCTGCTCCTGCCTGCCGGGGCACCCGCTGCTGCAGGGCAAGCCTGCTAGTGTCCTCCTGCCACAGACGTGACTTCATGCCCGAGGCATGCAACGCTCCTGTCCCGGGTGAGCTTGCGTACGGCCCGAGGGAGAGCCCGGCCCTCGCCAGGCCACACGGCTGCGGCCCCCTGCGGCACAGGGCGGCAGCAGGGCAGGCGGCGCCACAGCCGGGGAGGGAGCACGGGCCCGCGGTCCAGGCTGACCAGCACAGACAGATGGGTTTTCCAGTTCCCTCCCTGGCAGGGCCTGCCGCCTGGATTCCCTCACAGCTGGCAGGGACACGGCCTCGCGTTTCGCTTCGCAGGGGCTGCATGGACAGAGCCCTCCTGCCTGCCAGAGAGGAGCCTCGGCCTCGCCCTGGCCCCACAGCAGCTCCCTCCCCGCGCCCCAGCCCGGCGTGGCGGGGACGCGCCACCCCGCTCATCTTGGCTCCCGCCAGCTCCCTGTGCTGGGCCGTCCCCTGCCGCGGCAGCCGAAGGAGGGATCGTCCGTGGACTCCCGAGGGCCCCCGAGACCTGTCCCCAGGGGCTGGCGCCCGGCTGGACCAGGACAGCGCCTGCCCTCCTAGCGCCAGCCCAGGCACGGAGGCAGGGCCCGTCCGCGGGCGCCCTCGCCCCGGGTCGGGGCTGCCGGCTGCTGCATGGAGGCCCGCGTGCCCAGACGCAGCCAGAGCCCCGGCGTGAGTCAGCCCGTGCTCACCGGAGGGGCCGGTTACTATGACACCTAACGTGCACTTCCTGCCAGCCCTGCTCTCACGCCCGGTCGGCTCAAAATAACGACCTGTCACGAGGAACCTGAACCGCCAAAGACAAAACCACAGGCAGCCCCAGGCCTGCAACAGCGACATCCCCGTCTCCTCCCACCACTGCCCAGCCGCACCTTCGAGGGCCGGAAACGATGAGCGGGAGCCAGGCCCGAAGCTGGGGCGGGGGGGGGGCTGCTTGCCGGGACAGGACAGGGCAGGGCTGTCTGGTGCGGCCAAGTGGAAAGGGCAGGGCTGTAATTATCCATTACTGGAGCGCAAAAAAAGACTCAGGTTCAGGAAAAACCTCACCACAAATGAAAGCATGGGGGGGAAACCAGCTCAGCCCTGGCATCAAAGGAGCGGAGCCTGCTGGGGCCACTGGACTCGGGAGCAGGGAAAGCCCGCGGGGCTGGTGCCTGGCGTGCGCTGTGCTGCTCCAGAAACACGGACGAGCAGGAGCGTGGCAGCGGCAATCACGTCCCGCTTCAGCCCTTGATGTGCAGCCGAGTCCTCGCCGGGGCGTTGCCTTCGCTGCAGCGACCTGAACCTGCACCGCCGGCAGGCTCCAGGGGCTGCCGCCGCGGCGGAACCTGGGCCCCCCGTTAGTGCTCAGAGCAGTTCAGGGGGGACTGGGCAGCAACGGGACACCATAATGGGGGGATTTCCATCCTGGGATGACTGGTGCTGTGCAAGGGCTCAGCACGCACTCAGCATTCACTCCCAGCCACTGCCTGGAGCAACCTGGCTGCCAGCTCGGTGGGGTGAGGCCTCCAGCGGCCCCTGGCACCGCACCCTGGAGAGGAGCAGGATGCCAGGCTATGGGGTGCAGCTGTCTCAGGCAACACGAGCTTAGAAGAGAAGGGCTTTGACTCTCTGGCGCAGGGTCAGGGGAAAGGACGCCCTGTGGTGCGGGTGGCCTTCGCTGCTGACAGTGGGTGGAGGACGGGAGTGTGCAGCCAGGGCCAGGTGGCACGAAAGCACTGCCGAGGCACAGACACGCACGTACAGCTGCAGCTTCCAGCAAGACCCATCTGGAAACTCCTGGGAACCGCTCCACCGTTCAGACTGAACGAGATCGCTGGCAGCTTCCTAAAGCTGGCGGCATGTTGGTGGGGAGGCGGCTCCAGAGGCAAGCATGGGCTGCGGCCCTTACAGCCAGGGCAGGAGTAGCCCTGCGCCACAGAGGTGACCCTGGGGTGTGGCATGTGCAGGGACAGGGGCGGCGCTGAGCAGAAAGGCATTGCGGGCATGGGCAGGGCAGCCCTCTGCCGTGCCAGGGACTGTGCTGTCGCTGCTGCCTCCCGTGCATGCCACGCTGCTCCCGAGAGGCTGCGAGCTGCCGGCCAGCGCCGGGGCCAGGGCAGGTCCTGGTCCATCAGTGCCAGCGCCACCACAGAGCTGGGCTGGAAGTGGCCCCAGGAGACCTGGGAGCAGCTGTCACCACTGCAAGCCTGGAGGGAGCAGGTGCCCCTGCACAGGTCGGCCACAGGGGCACCTACCGGAGGGGCACTCACCCATGTAGATGTACTCCGGGGACTTCTGCTCTGACACGATGTTTCCCATGACCCCGCCGAAGCGCAGCCACAGCCCGAAGGTGACAACGGCCGACCCAGCCAGCTGGAAACAAACAGAGCCGTGAGCGGCTGGGCAGCACCCAGGACACACAGCAGACGGTTCCCCTCCCTTTGCCCTGGTTTTTTGTGCAGCCCCCTCCCCGGGCCAGATAACGAGCTCCTGCCTCACGCTCTCTCAGCCCCGCAGGCCCTGGACGCCAGACAGCGACTCGCCGGGGCTCCAGCCGCCAGGCCGGCGGGCACAGACAGGCAGGACGAGCACTCAGCCGTGTGACAGCCTCAGCCTGTCCCACTAATTGACTACCGCGGCTGCCCGCTCTCGATCACTAGCCCCGTCCCCTCTGGAGCCCGGGCAGCCCGGCTGGCACCTGGGGGAGCCCAGGCTGTGCCAGGCGCGAGGTCTGGAGGCACGGTTTCTCCAGGAGCCAGGACGCAGTGGCTGGTCCGTGCTGTGCTCCTGGGAGACCGGTAACTGCCTTCATGTTTGCCAAGGCTGAGCCTCCTGACTCTCATGAAGCTGAACAGAGGGCACAAGTACCCTGCCAGCGCATCTCTGGCCTGCGGCGGCTCGGGACAGGTGCCACGGCCCAGCCGGCAGCTGCCTCCATGCTCCTAGGATGCCAAGGCCACCCCGGGCACAAGCACGAGCCTCTGCTCCAGTGACACCAGCTGCCGCCTGGCCTCGGGGCCAGGCTCCCTACCCTACGCAGGGCTCGGCTGGGGGTCCCCGCAGATCAGGACTGAACCCCGGGGCACCAGCAGGAGTGAAGACCCTCGTCTCCATGAGGGGCAAGGGGTCACACCGGTGCCCCGCAAAAGCTGTCAGCAGACACCAGGGAGAGTCGACTGGTGCAAACCAAACCTGGAGCGAGGGGCCCCTTGGGGCATCAGCCCCGGGGAGTGTTCATGCCCCTGCAAAGCCGAGCTCTTCCTGAGAGCTGGCAAACGCCACAAACACCAGAGCCGTCGCAGGTGGCCGAGGGGGCTCGGCTTCCCAGGCAGCAGCCGGCACGGAGCATAAGCGCAGTCCAGGCAAAGCGCCCCTGCCCCGTGGCTGCAGGGTGGGCGCGCGGGGGGCAGGCCGGAGCAGAGCGCCTCCTGCCAGCCAGTCTGCCCCGGCAGGAGCGGGGAAGCACGGCGGGCGGCGTGGGCGGCTCTGCCAGGCCCAGGGGGAGGAGGGGAGGCAGCTTCAGCTTGACCCTGGAGAACCGGAGCTCCAGGGCAAGAACAACAGGCTGCAGCCACGGTGCTAATTTAGGGAAAGCTGAAGTTTCCCAACTCAGAACAAAACAATTGCTATTGACAGTGGCCTGGAGCCAACATATGCAGCCGCTGCTCCAGCTGGAGGAGGTTGGCGATGTACCTGTGGCCAGGCGCTTGGGCGGCTTGCAGGAGCTGTCTGAGTCTCTCACCCAACCACGCACGGGTCTGGCCTGGGCAGGTGGATGCGGCACATGTGCAAACTCGCCCTGTGTGGGGACCAGGGGCTGTGACTGAGCAAGACAGCAAGTCGCTCAACTGGCTCTGGAGCCTCCTCGTCTCTCCTGCTGTGGAGCTGCAGCCAGCCCCAGGCAGGCAGAGCGGGCGGAGGCAGAGACGAAATGCGGTGGCCCCAGGGCAGGGAAACCTGCCTTCCCCACCCCCTCCCCCAGGCGCAGGGTGGACGGCACAGCAGCCACTGCTGTGCAGCTTTGTCCAGGTCCCTCCCCACCGAAGCACAGCTGCAGGGGTCAGCACGGCTGGAGCCCTGCGCCGTGGCGCTTGTGCGGGAAGAGCAGCTTCTGCCTTCACTTCGCTCAGAACGAGGGGCAAAAACCAACAGCGTTTCCCCAAACGAAAGCTCGACCTTGCGCCATGCTGCCAGCTGTGGAAGGCGATAGGAAATGGGGCAGAGATGGTGGCAATCCGGTTAAAACCTTTGTCTCCTAATTATTTCCACCAAGGCGCTAGCTCCCTGCCCTAGGAACGAGCGTGCCCTGCGCATTCATGCTGCAATTTCAGTAGCTAACCGCGCTTCAGGGATGGATGGTGCTGAACGTGCTGCCGCCGCCACGGCAAGCAGCTGCTGGACTCTGTGCGGGCTCTGTGCAATCGGCCTCTCCTGGAGGACCCTGGCCTGGGCCGCGCTGCATTCAGCCGGCATGACTAAAGCCTCTGCACCGAGAAGCGATGTTGTTGGGAGAGCTGCTGCAGGCAAACACAGACATCCCTGCCTGTGAGCAGGGCTGCCTGCCAAACCCGCGCAGCAGAGCTGCCAGTGTGGCTCCATCAGCCACAATAGATTTTTTCTCCCTTCAAAGCCCACAGAGAAGAAGATTGTTTGGCCTGAAACGTGGCTGCAGCGGTTACACAACACGAGGGGCATGTTCTGGGAGCTCAGCTGCTCCGCCAGCTCCAGTGCGGGGCTGCAGCCTGGGCCGGGCCTCGCTCGGCTCTGCTGCCTGCTCCCGGCCCAGGGGCAGAGCTGGACTTGGATGGAGGGGCCGGCGCGGCCTGGCTGGCTCCTGCTGTTTTTAGCTCTCACGCTGCAGAAGAGGCTGCGATACACGGGGCTCCCTGAACCGAACCTCTCTGGCGCCTGCTCACGGCAGGGGCAGCTGCCACAGGAGGTTGCCCAGGAAAGCGACTTGCGCGGGGGGCAGGTTCCGGGAGCGGCAGCTGCTCCAGACAGCTCCACGCGCACATGCCGTGTCCACAGCACGCGCTCCCCTCGGCCCACCGGCTGCACGGCTCGCGGGCCTGTCTTCCTGCCCCTTCCATGCCTCGCAATTCAAGCTGCAAGCATCCCGTACCCGGGCAGGCGCACAAACAGCCTGGCCAGCTCCGCCGCGCTAGTGGGAATGGGAACCACTCCCCTGGATTTCCCATCTCAAGCGATTACTCTCTCAGCCTCGAAGCGGCACTGACACAACTGAGGGAGAAGGAAAGCAGCAAGCCCTGACGTCAACCCTTTCCCTGAAGGCTGCTCCAAGAGCTCCTGCTCTCCCCCCACCGGAGCATGGAGATCAACGAGGCCCCTGTGCCGTGCCCTTCGCCGCGTCGCGGCCGACACGCGGGGACTGCGCGCTCTCGCCTAGCTCGGCGCCTGCACCCGGCCGGGAGAGCCCGCACCGCGCGTCCAGGCGCAGGCGGCCGTCCCAGGGCCTGCCTCCGCCCTGCTGCTGTTGAAGAGGTGCTGGCACAATCTCACTGGGCTTGGCGGGGCTGGGGCGCTGTCAGGAACCTGCCCAAAGCTAGGCCGGCTCCTGCCTGGATTTCACCGAGCGTGGGAACTGCTGGCACTCATGCAAGCGAGCAGGAAGTGTCATGCACGGCACCTGCCATGCACGGCTCTCGCTTGGCTGCACGGTCTTTATCTTGCAAACGTTTATTTTTGTTTCCGCAGACCTAGCAAACCCACATCCCATCCTGTCTTGCCACTCATGCTGTATGGGTGCGCAGGGTGATGCTTGCAGCAGCTCTGCGGTCTCAAATCCAAACGCTTTTCTGTTACTTGGGTTTAAAAAAGGATTTTAGTTTTTGAGTGGAGCTTCCTCCTCCTCCTCTTCTGAACCCCAGCCATGAGGAAAACCAAAGGAAACCCTGCACACCAGGTGTGAGAGCAGTGAAGCTTGAACAGAACAAGCAGGGCTGGGCTGAGAAGAGCAAGGAAAACTCAGCCCAAAAAGAAATAATCTACAAAGCTTTAAAGTGGCAGCAAAGCATGCTACGAGCCAGCGCCATTTCTGCACTGCAACACGATGGGGCTACGGCAGCGTCTCCACCCGAGGCAGCCTCCTACAAAGCCGGCTGGTGTTCTGGGCACCCGGCTCCAAGCTCAGCCGGCCATGTCCGACGTGTGTCCAGGCACGTGTGCCACACCGCCGTGACGGGGACAGCCCTGGACAGGCCCGCGCTGCTGGCGGACGAGGGCAGCACAGGAGCCCCAGTGCAACAAGCGGACGTGCGGGAGGTGTGCTCTTCCCTTGGCTGCGGGCAGCGTGCGCCTGTCCCGTGCCAGCAAGGCCCAAACTGCCGCAGCGCCCAGGCAAGCAGGTGGCTCCCGACCCCTTCAGTGGCTCCTGCTACACTGCTGGATGGAGGGGGCTCCAGACCGGATCCCAGCAACTTATCCCCTAGTCCAGCGGTGTACCTGGGCCCCGGCGAGTTCCAGGCTCAGGGTGTTTAGCAGACAACCACAGACGTTTTGTCATCAGTGTATGTGCCAGCACAGCTGTCGGCACGGCCATGCCACCCCTGCGGGCACAGGCCCAGCCGCCTCGGCCAGCACCATGCACCGGCTCAGCGAGAGGCAACGGCTGTGCCGGGCAGGGCTGCGCAGTCACCGCGCGGGCACGTCGTGCTGCGCAGGGGGGGAGCCGGGCCCCAGGCTGCAAGGTGCGGGCAAGTGCCTGGCCCGCACGGGGCACGTCGCGTCCGGCACGGCCAGGCACGGGCGCTTCCCCAGCTGCCTGCTCGTCCCGCGGGTGGGAGCTGCCAGCCCAGCCCAGCCGCGGACCGGGCGCGGGGGCCGCGC
>NW_017728935.1:5487730-5497574 GCF_001723895.1 Crocodylus porosus | reverse complement strand
CCCGGGCGGCCATGGCAGGGAGCGCGGCCCCGCATGGCCTCGCGTCCCCGGAAGAGAAAAAGAGGACGTCGAGGCGTGCGGGCGCCTGTCGCCGGAGCACGGACTAGGAGAGAGTGGCAAGAGCCGGCCTGTCGTCGGTGGTGGCCGCCCTTGCGGGCCTGGCTGCCCCGGCCCTGCCCCAGGCCCCCGCCGAGCCGGGCGGCCTGCACGGCGTTTCCGTTGCCACCAAGCCGCCTCTCGCGCGGGGCTCGCCCCGAGCAGGCGCCGTGCGCGTCACCGAGACCGGCGTGGCTCCCCTCCCTGTGCAGCCAGGTGGACAGGGCAGCTCCTCGGGGAAGTCCTCTGGCCGCCCTAACTGCACAGGTGAGCCCTCCTGTAACGTCCCGCTTCCCCCTGCTCTCTGGGGCAGCCAGAGCCGTGGGGCCGGGAGCGGACTGGCTGCACTGCCCCGCAGGCTCTGCGCACCGGTGGGTCCCTGCGGCCCGCGTGCGCTCTTGCTACCGTTTGCGAACGTGCCCCAGCCTGTCATGCTGAGGACCGGGGGCGGTGGCGCACGACACAGACCCGTGCAGGGCTGGAGGCGCTGGCACCCGTCGGCCTCGTCTCTGAGCACAGGGTCGCAGCCTGTGACACGGGCACTGGGACGCTGGTTTGTGCAGCCAGCAAAGCAGCAGCATGTGACACGCGCTCGACCACATCCAAGCGCCTGCAGACAGCACGCTGTAAAGTTTAACAAGGTCCCATGAAATGTTTTAATTTGGCCTCGTTTATTTACCTGGGATTAAAAGAGCCCAGAGAGGTTTTGTTCCCCAGGAGGTCTGGGCTGGAGGTAGGAACAGGGCTTGCTGCTTGAACACTCTGGGAGGAAACAGGTGGGAAAACCAGTGCTGGAGATGTCTGGCCGCAAGGACCCTCCGCTGTGTGCAGGGGCTGAGGTGCCCTCTCTGGGGGCGCGGGGCCAGACCGGCTGGCACGGGCCGCCCCGCAGCACGGCGCAGCGCACGGCTGAGACGTGGCTGAGCCCAGCTCTAACCCGCTGGGCCCACTTCTGCCGCTCGGCACAGCACCCATGCACAGAGGCAGCCCGAGCACAGCCTGGGCTCGTGCCACGGCAAAGGTTGAAAACAAACAGTTTTGTCCTTTCTGGGAGTGTCTAGCCATGCTCAGAAGCACAGCCACCCCCCTGCCGGCACTGCTTTGAACACAGACAATGGGAAAAAGCACTGCAGCCCTAGGGCTGGCCTCTCTGGCCTCGTAAGCTGCCTCCCCCGGGCACTGCCAGGACCCTTTCCCATTGCATGGCGAGCTTCGGGGACGAGCAAGCGGGCCAAAGGCTCTTTGAGGTGCTGTCTGGGCACGTAGGCTACAAGGGCCTGGCCCGAGGCCTGGGTAGGTTCCCTGGGGTATTGCTCAGCCTCGCGCAGTCGTGGCCTGGGCAGTGCCCGTCTACGTTCCTCCCCACCCGCTCCACCGTTCCCTTCTGCGCAGCCCCGGTCCCTCTGGCGCTGCCTCAGGGCCAGCGGCTCCCCCTGATGCGGCCAGCCCTGCCTGGGCCTGCCCTGGGCTGTGGCTGTCCTACCGTCTGGTAGGGGCTGAGCATTGCCCGGGCTCCCAGCTGTGTGGCCGGGCAAGCCACTGTGCTTCCTGGGCTAACAGAGGTGTCCGCTGGAGGGCGGGGACGAGTGCTGTGCTGGGTGCTGACATCCCGGGCTGGCTGTCTCGCATGGCTCTTAGGAGTGCGCTCGTAGTACCTGCTTCCCAGGGATCCCAAAGGAGATGAGGCTTTTTGGACTTTAGACCAGGACTTTCAAGAGGCTTGACCACAGTCTGCCGGTACCTGGCAGGGTGACGGTCCTGGAGAGCAGACCCAGGGCAGAACCAGGTCCCGGGTTGCCAAGCGGCCACTGGACAGTTTGGATGCACAAGGCACACGTTGTTCCAGAGGGTGCCACGTGCGGGGGTGGTCCCAGCCACGGAGCATGGTGGGGGTCTCGGTTAGCTGAAACCTGAGAATCGAGACCCGGGCCGAGGGGTGGAGCAGGACAGGGCGGGGAGGGAGCTCCAAGGATGGGCCCCGGGTCAGGATTGGGAGTGTTGCTCTGCTCATGCTTCCTGCTTGGGATGGCAGGAAGCACACCTATGACTGCAGCCCTCTCTGCACTCCCAGCCTCTCCCAGGCCCCTGGCAGCGGGGTGGCCCCAGGCTGGAACGTGCTGCCGCTGCTGTCCTGAGCAGGATCAGTGTCTGGCAGAGCCAAGCAGGAAAGGGAAACTCTTCCAAAGGGCAGTGGAAAAAAAGAAAGTGACTAAATCCAAAGCGTATGCCTCCGCATGGAGGAAGTT
Source organism: Crocodylus porosus (assembly GCF_001723895.1). Classification (NCBI taxonomy): domain Eukaryota; kingdom Metazoa; phylum Chordata; order Crocodylia; family Crocodylidae; genus Crocodylus; species Crocodylus porosus. Next base: position 5,495,232 of record NW_017728935.1, on the reverse strand, counting down.
TACGAGACAGGTTTTAAAAGGCACATTTCTGCGGTCCTTCAGAAATGCGCTGGGGCTGGAATGTGTAACAGGAGACCTCAGCAGCGCAGCGTGCTGCATATTCCCTGCACTTCGCTTTATTTACACAAGAGCTGGCAGTGACGTGTAGCGGGGTGGGAAATAACAGCTCACCGGAGAGGCTCTGCAAGCTGGTCGAGGTCCTGGGGGGCGACAGGTCAGCAAGGCCTGGCACAGCCCCTGTGTCTGGCTGCGCCTCAGTGTCAGATTGCTGCCTTGGTCTGGCTTTGCCCTGCCAACACGGAGTGCCAAGATCATCGCTCTTGGATCCCGGGTGAGGCGAGGGGTCCCAGCACAGCGACGTGCTTCTGTGGGCAATGAGGTGACAGTGCCCCAGACTGGTGTTGTGGGGTCTGTCATCGTTTGTGACACACTGTAATGGACTGTGCCCTCACACGTGGATTGCAGCTGGCGCTTGGTGCCACTGTGATACGTGTCCTGTGAAATTCAAGCATGGGCACAGCTGGGCATCTGCCTGGGTTTGGTGTGAAGGACTATAGATTGTAGTTAGCCTGATTTACAGCTGAGAAGAGAGAACACAAACTAAAGCTGGCACGTTGAGTGAAGCCCCGCATGTTCCTGCATTTCATCGAGCACTTGGCATTCCAGGGAAATCACTTTTAAAAACATGTTTTGGGAGCTAAATGATGACATCACACATAGCACTTACTTGGACAGTTTGCTGGGATTCCTGAGCATGTTTTGTGCTGTGTGCGGATTTAGCCGGTGCAGCACTGTGACTTTCTCGGGTGCTTCCCCATGCTGCGATGCTGTGTTGTGCTGCAGTGGCGCCGGGTGATCCTTGAGCACCTGGGGAACACCACTGTGCTCAGCCCACTCATCCCTGTCCCCGGATACACTTTGGGGTACAAATCCTGTGGCTGGCCAGAGGTGGCACGTGGCTCAGCTTGCCGCTGCAAAGGCTGGAGGCAGGGGGTGGGCAGGGAGCACCCTTTCACTTGCTCCACTTGACTCCCTGCACCCCAGAAACTCTGAGCAGTATGACGCTGCCCTGCCTGGCTCCTAGTGGGGGCGGGGGCAGGACAGAGCTTCTCTTGCCGCAGCAAAGACCCTCAGCAGAGGGGGATCCTGCCGCCCCTCGTAGCTGGTGCCTGGGGCAGGTGCCCCCCCAGTCATGCTGGTGCTGTGCCGTGCCATGCAGGCTGACTGCTGGGCTGGCACCAGAGCTCGCTACGAGAGATTGTGCCCTTCGATTCTGGGAATCCTGAAGCCCGGGTCACAGACCGTTCAGGAACAGAGCGTGTTCTTGATCTGGGAAACGTGTCCCCGTCCGGGAAGTCGTGTGCTGGCAGCCTGGCCCACATGCCTGCTCCACTTCGGATGGCCTGACTCAAGCCCGTGCTGAGCTGAGTGCTCTTTTACAAAGGGTGTCCTGGGATCTGGGCCATGCTTGGAGGACTCTCCAGGAGGCCTGGCAAGGCAGTGGGGCTTGCAGGGAAGATGTGGAGAGAGCAGGGACCTGCCGTGTGCTGTTCTTCCAGCAGCACCCCACAGATGTGTCAAGCATGTTCTCTTCCTGATCCTGCTCCATAGCTTCTGTCCCCAGGAGCAAGGGGCCAGACCTCAGGCAGGAAAGGGGGACACCAACAGCCTCCAAAGATCCCTGAGTTCACTTTGAAATGCATCTGACGTACAAGTGTCCACCTGCCACAAAGGAGCCGTCCGGGGGTTGTTTTGTAATGCAGGGTCCAGTACGCCTCAGCACGTCTAATCCACAGAGGAAGAAGTCTGCTACCTCTGCCAGCAAGGGAGTTCACACTGCAGAGGCCGTGCCCCAGGCGGGGGGCTTCCCAGAACCGTGGCTGTCACACTTCTCCCTTTTCCTTCTTGCCTCTGCTTCAGAAAGGGAGACGCTGAGACAGGGGCCGAGTCCCTGCCAGGACAGGAGAACCCGATGCCCCTCTCTCGTGAGCGCTTGCTGTTCATTGAAGCAGAATAGTTTTCTGCACATCCTTCATGTTAATGGGCAATATACAAAGCAGCAGAAGGCTGTGAGAGAAGCAAAGAGAAGGAGCTCTTAGAAAGGACATATCGGGCGGTTTCTTTCCCCCCGAACACATGCAATCCAACTCTCAGCAGGTTACAGATGCACAGAATGTCCTTCCAGGGGAAGCAGACAGACATTCATTCAGCAAATGCAAACCCAAATATTTCTGGCAACTTGCAAAGGCATTAAACTGTTCTTTGGGATGTAAAAGCCAAGAGTTAACGACTTTAAGGCCGACGTGCGGTGCCTGTGGGCATAGATGGTTTGAACTGTTCTGGACACTTACAGGCAGTGCAGGGCCCACCGTTTGCTTTGTCCAGGCAACTCAGGTTTAGGCACAGATTATCCCCAGTGCTTTTCATGTGCATAATCTCTGTTTTCACTCTTCACATGGGCCAAGTCCTCAGCAACCTGAGAGCAGGGCTCCAGAGAGACTCAGGGCCATTAAACAACCTCTAGTGCAGGACAGGAGGAAACGTACAATATTTTTAAGGAGACATTTTCTATGCTGGTTCTAGTCTAAGAGTGTCGTCCCGTGCACGTGGAATTGATCACCCGTTTCCCTCATACTGCCCCACAGTCTTCACCCTTCCTCCGCACACACACGTGCCACCCAGGAGGCCCGCTGGCAGATTGAGGACAGTGTCAAAGAGTTCAACACACACCTGTAAGAACATGAATCCTGTGGATCTACCATGGGGGACAGGGCACAGGCAAGAGTCGCAGGTCACCATGGACAAGTTGTGCTGGTTAACCAAAATGAAGCAGGAAACCAGACCAACTTTGGAAAATTACTGAAATATTGAAATTCAGTTTCCCAAAGGCAATTTGCACAGAATTTCCAGGACAACGGGATCTGTGGATGTGAATGTTTTAAAAGAGAAACACATAGTCATGGAAGTGAGATGGATTTGCCTGGGTTTTATGCAGTGGTTGTGAAATGACTCAGCCACGATGGGGTTCTCCAGGACAGTAGGGGAGGTGGGGAGAGCTGGGCTGTACCTCACAAAGTCCCACATTGTCAGCAGGCATTTTGCAGAGGAAACTACAGTCCTTTCTAAAGCCTCTGACTCACAAGTAGATTTCGTCACTAGCTGAACTTTGGACTTTTGAAACAAAGGCCTGGGGTACAAATCTCTGCTGTGTAAGGATGTGTACAGTTCTGTATGCAAGGAGACACTACAGTGTGGCGCACAAGTGTGTGTGCACATATGGGAGTGGGAAGTGAAGAGGCAAGTGTGCGTGGATGACAGTAGGATGTATGCACGCACATGAGTAGGTGCAAGTGTGTACACAGGACTGCGGGGGGGGGGGAGGGGTGACAGTACAGGGATGGCTGTGCCTGTGTATAAGGGCAGGCAATAAAAGTGAGACATGAAACAGGCATGGACAAGAATGTGGGGGGCAGAGATATCAAGGCAATAACACTGCAGGTGTGTGCATGTGTGTATGGGATGTTCATGGTTCTGGCTGGAGAGAGCTCCTGCTCCTGACCATGGCTGCAGCTCCCAAGTGTCGAGTCCTTCCTGTTGCAGTGGGGATGTTCCTAGACTTTTTTCAGGTGTATTGCAAACAACTAAACTGGCAATAAAGGACAGATTTTTGGGGAGGGAGAGGTGGGGGGTCAGCATGCAGCCAGGGACTGGAGGCATCTGCATGGGAATTTCTCTTATCAGTTTCCAGACCATGTAAAGAAAGAGTTGGAGACCCAATCCTCACGTGAAACAGCCTGGCTACAGCTGTCCAGGGCCATGTGATTTCCTTTGTTCCTGCTGAGATTTTTGCTTTGCTACGGCTCAGACTGGCCGAATATTTTCCTGGATACTCAAACACAGTTTGCCCTTTCTTGCATTTGTCCCATTTCTCATGGTTACACCTAGGCAGCCCCCCCTGATAACTTCCCCTTCACAGTCACTGCTGAAAACTCACTTGCCCTGCAAAGTCCTATGGCCATGACTGTTAGCACCATGCTAGGCATCTCCTCTCTTATTTGTGCTTTCAGTCTGCAAGGTCCTCTGCCAGGATGAAAACCTGTGGCTTGCTGTTTGGACATTTACTGCTTGCAACTGCCATTTGAATGGAGGGAGTCAAGTAAATGCATCATTATCTAAGACCACCAACAACAGGAAGCTTATCTCAAGCTTCATACCAGCCAGGGGTGGTTCTATCCACACGCATGCTGATTGTTGGACGGGGAGCTAAACTTGTTCATTTTATTTTCCAGCCCCTATGAAGGCATTAAAAGGCTAGAGGCAGCAAGTGAAAAAATGATGAGCTGAATCATCCTGAAGAAAGAATTTAAACAGGAAAATGGGATAATAATTGAGAGTTGTTTATAAGAATATTTTACTAGGCGCCAAAAAGCCACAATTCTGTATTCAAAAGAGAACTTATGCTAGTTAGAAAAACAGTATAGCTTGGAGAGGAAGTGAAAATGACTACTTAAAATAAACAGCGCATAACAAATCGGGGAAAAGAAGAAGTTGACAGCAATTAATGTAAATTAAAAACTCAGAAATGTAGAAAACCAAACAAAAGAAATCAATTGCCAGTAGAGTTAAAGACTATAAAAGGTTTCTTAACTGTATCTGAAAGGAAAGGAATCCTACCAACAGCATCAGCGTAGAATTATGAACAACAATTCAGAAGTGGCAGCAGTGTCCAGTAATGATTTCTGTTCTGCATTTGAAGAAAAAATGAAAGACAATCATAACGGGAGGACAAATACTTTCTACTCCAACGGTAAGAAGGACGATGTTAAATTAGCAACCTCAAAGCTAGACATTTTCAAAAGGAGGCCAGATGTTTTGGATCCAAGAGTTTTAAAAGGGCCACTGGGCCATTAATGTAATTTATTTGAAGGCTTGGAACACCAAGGAACTTCCAAAGGGCTGGAATAAAGCTAATGCCGCGCCAGGATTTTAACGTAAACAGGATGACTCAGGTAATTGTAACCCAGTCAACCTGATGAAATAACAGAGCACCCGGTGCAGGGCGTGCTTAATAAAGATTTTAAGGGGTGTGATATAATTAATGACAACCTATGTGGGGTAATGGGAAACAGGTCTTGTTGAACTAACTTGTTATCAGTTTTTGATCAAATTATAAGGTTGGATGATAAAGGTAATACTGTTGATTTCATGAAACTTGGAACCGTATGACATCTGATTAATAAACTAGAATGACATCAGATCAACAAGGCACATATTAAATGGATTAAAACTGGGTTAAATGATGTGTTCCTAAGTATAATAAAATGCAGGAATCGTTGTGTGGCCATGTTTTCTACTGGGATCCCGCAGCAATCACTTCTTGGCCTGACACTATATAACATTTTTATGGATGACTTGGACAAAACAGGATCTCCACTGATAAATCTGGCTGAAAACAAAGGCCAGGGGAAGCTATAAATAATGCAGAGGATGGGTCACTGGGGTAGAGGGACCCAGACCGCTGAGTAACCTGAGTGTGAACAAACACATGGGCACCTCAGTCAGAGGTCAGCCCTGCAGGAAAGACGAATGTATCTAGAGGGTGGAGGGCTCAGCAAGCGGAGACCCCGAGACACCATGGGGGTCCTGGTGGAGAGTCGGCGAAAGCTGAGTTCCCCGTGCAAGGCTGTCCAAAAGCACTGACACCATCCCCGGATGGACAAAGAGGGACGTCTCTGTAGGAGGGGGAACAAGAAGGTATGTTTGGCCTTGGTGTGACAGCTGCAGCGATACTTGTCCAGTCCTAGCACCCTCAGTTCAGGAAGATGGTGCAAAATGGGAAAGGAATCGGAGAAGAGCCAGTCAAATGATTAAAAGATTGGAAAGCTCATCTTGCAGGATCCCAGGCTATTTCAGCTTGTCAGAGAGAAGGTGAAGGAGTGGTCTGAGGGGACACAAACTGGATGACAGAGGCTCTTCACCAGGACAAGCCAGGGTGAGAACGACTGGCTGGAGAGGCAGGCCAAGCTAGACATACAGCACATGTTCCTAACAGTGAGGGGAGATAAACCTTGGAACAACTGAGCCATGGCTGTCGTGGCCTCCCCATTACCAGCAAATTTTAGCCACAGTTGGGTGTTTTTGTAAAGGACATCCTCCTGTCAACCACTGCAGCTGAACTGGGAGAGAAATTAATAAGAGAAATCCTCTGTCCTATGCTATGTGGGAGGGTCAGTCTAGAGCACCATTGAACACGGTGGACGAGTTATTGGAAAGCAGAGACAGGGAGTAAAATCCCTTCTTCTCTCACAGCCCCGCAAAAGGGAGCATGTGAGGGCCAGATGCACCGAAGCCACGCTAGAGGGCACTTGAGCTATATTCTTCCACCATGGCTAGAGGCAGGCAAGTAAGTACAGCACAGGGTTTAGCAAGGGTCCAGAAGCAGAAGGAAGCTGGGCTGGCAGCTGCTGAGGTTTCTGAACATCAGGTGAGCATAGCGATTGGCGCTTTCCATGCACACGTTCCATCAGCCACTCCTGCCAGTTCTTAATGGGAGAGATGAGCAAGAAAAGCCCCCGAAACTTCTGCTTCGGCTGAAATCAATAGCTGCCTGGCCACCTCCCTGTGTACATCAACCGCAGAAAGCAGCTGGGAGGCTCTGGGTTCAATTCAATAGCCACAGCCCCTTTCAAAACGATGGAAGTGCTCAGCTGATCCATGAGAGCAGCCCCCAGCGCTGTTCTCTTCCTGGGAACCCAAACATGCCGGAGCCGCTGGTCTCCCTCCAAAGTACTTCACCGGGTAGCAGGAGCCTGGGATGGTGCAGCCTGGGCCCTACCCGACTCCCTGAGTCCTGCCGCTCAGTCACAGCACTGCAGCTTCTCGTGCGTTTGGATGAGGGAAGCTTTCATTCATATTGTTCCTGCTGCCAGCTTGGGAAGTCCAGTCCCAGGGCGGGTGCTGGGGAGTGAGGCTTTTACAGCCGCTCTCTGCACCGTGCTTTGTGCACATGCAGCAAGCCAGGCCCTGGCACTGGGCTGATTTCCACCTAAGTCCGATGCTTTGCTGCCAGCCTCAAGTGTCCTAAACTGACAGCTCCTGGATAGTCCTGAGCTGCGTTTGAAGATTGTGCGATTTTGTTCAGTGCAAGGTGTGGGGCTCTCTCTTTACCTTTACGTTTCAGACTTCCTAGGGTCACGAGGTAAGTTTTCAAGCTTTTCTTTGCAATCACGAGGCCTGGAAACTTCAAGTATTTGAGAGAGAAAGCGGACGGGGGAGATTTGCATGAAACTAGAGAAGTCCAGGAGCCGAAATGCAGCTAAGCGCCAGATGCCTCAGGCTGCAGGCAGGTGGGGGAGGCGGTACCCGAGGAGCCTACGGCCGCTTCGGGACAGAGGCTGCTGGTCTGTCAGGAGCGCAAGCGGGCGCTAAGAGGCCAGGCCAGGCACAGGCCAGGCCAGGCCAGGCGAACGCCGCGCGTATCTCTTTCTCTTACTTGATCCTGT
>NW_017728935.1:5438423-5487301 GCF_001723895.1 Crocodylus porosus | reverse complement strand
CGCTTGCGGGCTTCTCGCCCCCGGGCGGCAGCGTTTCCTGCCGCGGCCGGCCGGCGTGAACTTCCCCGGGCTCGTCCTGTGAGAGCTTCTCACGAGGAGCGGTTGGCGAGCCCGGGGGAGGCAGGGCTCTTTGTCCAGCTGCTGAAAATCAAAGGGTTTTCCCCAGTGAAGAAAGAGTCTTATGTAAACGCCTCGAAATTACTGAGCAAATTGCGTTTGTGACATGCGGAGCGGCTTCCTAGCTGACCTGCCAGGAAAAAAGCATTTCACCAAGCATTTGACAGGCCTTAAAAGGACCGTAGATATTGTAATGGCTCACAAGGAATGCACACGAGGTCAGAGTGCCCAAATCTCTCTGACGAAAAGGCCAACCAAACCACAAGGAAAACAAAAGGGAGAAGGAAAGAAGCAAGATAAAAAAGTAGCAAGAGGACAAGGGGGGGAGTAGGATAAAGTCCTCGGATGTTTGGCTTGCTGAGGGTTTCCCATGAATTCATGGTAACCCTCAATAACAAAATAGCTGCCTGCTGTGGAGTCGTCCTGCTGCTCGACTCAGCTGCAGCCTCAGCGCTGGTTTAGCAGGGTTTCCACTGCTGCCAAGCATCTCCCAGGAGACGGCTATTTCACTGACTTCCTCTCAGCACTGCTGAAATGGCATGGAGTTAACACACTTGCCCTGCAAGTCTCTTGACAATCAGAGACCATAAGTAACTGCTCAAAGAAACACAATAGGGTTGAGCAGGATACTTCCCTCGGTGCTTGAATCTCTCCATAGACGAGCAAACGAACATCTGGTCTGTTTTCAAATGAGCGAGAGCTAGAGATAGGAAAGAATCATCTGTGCAAGACATTAAACAACTGGTCCTCGCCAGGCTAGTAAGTGGTATTTATCTGAAGGACATAAAACAGCTTTTCTTAGTCAGGACTGGGTTATGTAATGGAAAAAATTGTACATAAGGTGTCCTTCCCAGGCGTAGTTTGGAAATGTTCAGTTCACGAAGGAAGTAAGCAGGTACTGAATATACAGGTGCGTGGTGGAATTTGAGCATATTTGGTAGTACAGTTTTTTAGGGCTTGAGCCAGGGAAAGACCACCGTTGCTTCATAGAATAAATTCAGGTTCTTCACATGTTGGAAAGCAAGCCTGCTAACGTGGGGAACGGGTGGGCCTGGGCACATGACGTGGAACAGCTGAAAGGTGGCAGCTGTTTACGTACCAGCAATTGCCCCACGGTCAGTTGAAAGCCAGACCTGCGCAGCTCACTCCCTGGGTGAAACAGGGCTTAGCTGCCCCAGTGTAAAATTTACTCAGTGCAGCGTAGGACTGGACACGGGGACAACTGCTGTGCAGCGCGAGGGCGGTGCGTGCAGCACCCCGGCCTGATGGGCCCAGGCACGACTTCAAGGTGAATGCCCATCAGCGCAAGAGAAGCGAGGTAGCGAGGCGGGATCAAGGGGGAAGTGTACATGATGTTAGGCTACTTTCAAACAAGCCACTGAAAATCCTTCATCGTGCGTTACAGCGTTCTGTCTCTGGGTCACTTTCCCCTTGGCTTTCAGAGGTCTCTGGTTACTGAAGCCCACCTGCAACTCCTTTTCGTATCCAGCTCAGATGCTTCTCTGTGAAAGACAGAACTAGGAGTATTGGCTACGCTGTCAGATCTGACAGAAGTATCCTTTATTGAGACATTTTAAAGTTTTAACCCACTTATGAGAGACGTCAACATGAAAATGATAAAGGACAATAAACAATAAATCTTCCATGTAAATAGACATTTCCAGGGAAGAAAGGCCTCTTCCTGGCACACAAGCACAGGGGTCAGCTCAGGATACTGCTGTGTGGCAATCTTAGATTAAGGGCTTGTTTGGGGGTTTTTTTAATGAACTGCTTCCCAGGGACATGCGTATCTGGTTCATTTGGAGGGATGCTGGTGCAGCAGAGGGACAGCTGCTTTCTTTGACTCTTTTGCACGGGCTGGCTTAGAGAAGACCGATCTGCATGCTAGGACGTGCTGTTGTTCTTGTGCCTACACTTACTTGCCCACGCGCTCCTTGACTATGGCTTGTGTCACCTACCAGTGATGGAAAGTCTGTCCTTCTGGTGAACCGTGTGCCTAAGGACTGTTGCTGAGTGGTTTTTGTGCTGAGTTTGGCACTGAGCGTTCTCCTCGGCCCTGCCTCCCCCCCGCTCTGCTCTGCCCCACTGGCAGGGATTATCGAGTCAAACGCGATATCTGGTGGCCGTCTATAAACTTACCAAGGGGGCCAGCAGGGAATGGGAGAGTCCCTGTTCCCCCGAGCACTACCCGGAGTAATTAGGAATAACGGCCACAGGTTGACGGAGAGTAGGTTCGGGCTGGACATCACAAAGTGCTACTTCACGGTCAGAGCGGCTAGGATCCGGAACCAACTTCCAAGGGAAGTGGTGCTGGCTCCTACCCTGGGGGTCTTCAAAAGGAGGTTGGATAATCACCTCGCTGGGGTCCTTTGACCCCAGCATCCTTTCCTGCCGTGGCAGGGGGTCGGACTTGATGATCTGCTCAGGTCCCTTCTTACCCTACCTACTGTGAAACTGTGATCGGCCTCTGATAACACGCACGGTTAACAAAGCAGAGAGAGCCTAAAATACAAAGTAGGAAATCCTGACAATTTTCCCTTCGGGGAGAGGGACAATTTTACATTACAAAATGCTGGACGCGCCCTTTAATGCATTATAGGATGGTGCTCAGACAGTGTGGTGATGAGGGGCCAGGGCAAGGACCCCAGATGAGAACATGACAGAGCCTGTGCTGTCTTCCCCCAACAATGTACAACTAGGTCAGAAACGTGCTTTGGGAAGCTTGATCCCGACTGGCTGGAGCCCTGCGCAGCAGTCTGGTTGTCTGCTTTGTCTGTGGATCCTTTGCAGCTCTTTCCGGTCATGAACGGCACGTGGGGGTAGCGGACGGAGCCTAACGTAGTGACGCAGCCTCACGTGCTGCTCTGCCCCACCGCACGGGAGACGCCCTGGCCCGTGTGCCCAGCCTCCCAGCCCCTGGGTCTGTGTGTGCTGCAGACCGGGGGCGATTCCCTCTTGCTGGTTGTGGCAATGCTGACAGAGTCCAAATGGGAATGCCTCCCCATCCTCTGTGCTTAGCAGATGGCAGCAGTGAGGTGGGGCCCGTAAGATGCGTGCAAGGAGCTGATGGGTCTCACAGCTTCACAGGGCTGCATAACGCCTGGGAGCGGAGAAGGGAAGAGGAGCCCTTTAGGACTTGCACTAACCCGTAGTGCTTGTGTTTGAGGCAAGGAGCTCTCTCGGTTTCTCGTCTCTTTAAAACCAATAACCTGTTTTTACTAGTCTGAGACAATTAACTTAATCCCCTGGATGTCATCGACAGGAACAATTATTTTAATTTCACAAGGGATTTTGCTCTTAAATATTGTCCTAATTGCTAGAGAACCTGCAGCGAGCAGTGGAGGGCAGCCTCCCCCCATGGGGAGGGTAAAAGGGATAACTGCTTCAGTGGGATCTCCTGCCCTGGAAAACAAGGTCTGGTTGTCGTTTGGATGGGATTCCCCCTTCTGCTGTAGGAGGAAGTCCCCTGCCCTTCGCAGCCCCTTGGTGAGCTGTCTGCAGCTTGCTCTGAACCAAAGTGGCAAGTCCCGGGGCCTGGGGCAATCTCCGCTTTGCTCGCTTCATAGTCACTCTTCTCAGGGTGGCTGCTGGCAGAAAGGGACTCTCAAAAAACCAATGGGGCACAAAGTTCACCTAATGAATTTGTGATCTGTAGCTTTAAGGAAATTAATTATACCCAATGCAATCCTTTAGCTAATTGTACTTAAGCCCGTTTATATCACAGTCCCTTATGGGCCTCCTTTGGCACTATGTGTGTGGTCCGCTGCTCCCCACAGTCAAGATATTTGGGGCTCTTCTCAGTAGAAACAGCTGAAGTTGTAACCAGAGAAGCTGCAAAACATGGAGAAAAAGGGAAAGCAGGAGAGAAGCAAAGTAACCGCACAAACACCAGCGCGGGGATCAGGGCAGGGCCCAAGGGCTGCTTTTGAGAGGCAATTCCAGGAGGAAAGAGCAAAGCGCCCAGAGAAGGAGGCGGCCGTATCCCGGGGCCTGGGGACACGAGGCAGCAGGCGTGCCTGCGGCGGTGCGGGCCCCGCGGTGGAGGAGCAGCACAGGCGGCTCGTGGGGAGCCTGGCTGCAGCGGGCTCTCAGGCTAATCACGGTCCGCGGACAAGCGTGTGCTGGGTGGCACTTATCTATGGCATTTGTATATTCGAGGAAGCTAGTGAGAGAGTAACTGGGAACGTGGCGGAGGTAAAAGCTCCTTAACTGCACAGACCAATCTGAGCAACGTCCCTGAGGAGGCCGGGGAAAGACTGATTGACCTTCCGGTCAACCACTTGGCAATGAAACCATCAGCCCGGTAGTAGTACTGGTTATCCACCTGGCTTTGTGACTGTGATACCTGTCCACGCTCTCGGTCCTGTCACAATAGCACTCGGTGCCACATCCCTATTCACCTGGGCCCCATTGCTTCCAGACTGGGACTCCGGTTTCCCAGTCTGCTCTGAGTGCTGGTCACATGCGGCTGACCCAGAGCCACTTCTGCCCCTGCTTCCTGACGAAAGTGCTGGCTTTGCAGCAGGTGTCTCCTGCCGGGCAGAGCTGGGTGCTCCGGAGCGTGGGCCGGGGCCCGACGGCGGTGGCAGTGCCGGCTGCCTTTGCGCAGCACAGCACTGGGTCCTTGCTTGTGGGCTGCCCGGGGGTTTTGACCCCTCTTGGAAGCTAGAATTATAGTTTGCACTCTGTAATCTCAAAAATGCCAATTAACTGGTTATTGGGATTTACCATAGCACCGACCACGATCAGGAACCCCGTGTGTTGGGTGTTTTATGTACAAAGTGTAGCGACGACAGACAGAAAAGGGCTGGGAGAGTGGAAGGGTCGACATCCCTAGCCAACGGCCCAAGAAGACGACAAGACATGCCCAGGTCACACAAAAAGCCTGTGGCAGAGCCAGGAATAGCGCCAGGCCAGGGACTTGGCTCCCCAGAGGTGCAGATGCTTCGTTCAGCCCTAACTCGGAGCTGCTGTTGCGGGCCTGCCTGCCACGCGGGTGGGAGCAACGTGCTGGTTGCTGCCGCCCTTCCCCGCCTGGGCCTGCCCTCTCTCCCACCTGGCCGCGGGCCTGCATGGAGAGCGCAGGGGGAGGGCAGCGAGCTGGGGCGGGCAGGGAGCGCTTCCTACAGGAAATGTGGGCCTGTGTCTGACATTAGCCGGAGTGTTTCCAGAACGCCGAGGCCCCACGTCTGCTTTCCATGGGAATGACCTTGCCCTAGGCCAGGTCGAACACTTTTTTTTTTGATCACTTAAGCTTTGGGCCAGAGGCATCCCCGGGGCACTATTTTTTATTAGGCTTATTTATTGTATTTCACAAATCCTACCTCTAGACACCTTGTGTATGCACTCAGTACCACACAGCCATGTCCTGGACCAGTGGAGGGCAATAAAGGCCGTAATCCAGCCACAGCTCTGCACGCAGCCCGCTCCCCGCTCCCAGCCCCGGGTGTCGGGAGACAGGGGCGACGCTCCTCCGCTACCGCAGGCCTGCGGCTGTGAACGCCCCCAGCCTGTTTCTGACTGGCGCAATCTCTTCGCCTTTGCTGGTGTTACTGGGGGGATGGAGGTGCACAATGTCCGTTCCTGGGGTTTTTCACTTTTTGGTTTGAGTCTGATCTAGTCAGATGTGCGTTTGCAGCTCAGCCACCTGCGCCAGCAAGTCCCAACCTGCCCTTTTCATGTGATCAATAGGGCCGGGTTGGGAGGTCAGCAAGATGTGCTGAGGTTACTGCTGGCCCTATTACTAAAATATGTGGAGCAATTTATGCACTTGAGGCTTGGGTGGAAGTCATTGAGCAGACTGTTGTTACAAGCAGGCTGCAGAATTTGGGAGGTCAAGTTTCAGACATGGTTAACTTAGTGCAGAGGTGATACTGCCAGTGCAGGAATAGGGAGCGTGATTTATTATGTGTCATCCAAACAAATCACTGCTGAAATGAGGCAAGTTTCATTATGGCTGGCGCACAATGTGTATTAAAGTGTCATCGTTCTGCACTTGTGTCGCCTTGCAGTCAGCAGTCGTGGAAAAGCAGATGGGAGTTTGCTGGTGCAGGAAACAGAGTATCGGCACCAGTTCTGACAAGAAGAATTCTGACACCTTAAAGCTATTATAAACCTGTCAGATATTTAAAAGCAATCCAGAACAAAAAAGCTAAACGTACGTGTATATGTACACACATATGCAAGCATGCATGTGCCTTTTTCTATGCATCTGAGACCCTGGAGCTTTCTGCTGCTGGAAACAAAATCGATGAAGAAACATGGAGAGTTTGAAGGGATCGGGTTTGTCTGATAACTCCCGGGGGGACCTCTAGGAGAGGTAAAGCTGGGTGACCAGGGCAATGACCTGGACACAGTGGGTTCTGGGCTTCCCGTAAATAAACACAGATGCAGTGTTACCAGCCCCCACGTGCTTAAAAAATAGTGAACCTCATGTATCCCAGTACCCAAGATCAAAAGATTGGCTTGAAAATCACAGCTTTCAAATATAATAATAAATAGTAGGCTCTTAGCAGCCTTTTAGTGTTGGGGGAATCACTTTTAAGCTTTTCTCTGCAACCTGCCTCCAGGGCCAGGAACCTTTTTTTTGTTAATTACCAAAGCGGAGACTCAGGATTGTCACGTAACCAATTGCCTCCAAGAATTTTAGGAAAAACACTATTATGAGAGTTGGCAACACGAAATATAGAAAAGGTTTTCCAAATAAAACAACGGGTGATTGGTGGTGGCAATGATATTAATAAATGGAGAGGCCCCTCCCTGAGAAGCAGACGCCTTTGTATATGACAGGAACAGAGGGACAGAAGGAGGAAATGGTCAGAGGGGTTTATATCACCATCTAAATTGGTTGCAACAAATTTGACAAAAGTTAAAATCTTCTGAACAATAAACTTCATGGTAATCAGGTGTTTTGCTTGCAAGTACCTGACCTGTTAAAGACTCACTCTTAACATTTCTAGCTTAACCGTGTCTCCAGGAAATAGGTTTGGAACCTGATCAAACCTACTTTCAGCTCTGCCATCCTTCTCTCTGAATTATAAACATGAGATTATTACAGCATATTTCCTGCATGTGTCGTACATGTGTCTCAGATCATTACACTGTGAACACTGCAAGTAAACACTCCATCCCAAGCGCAATATGGAAGTGCAGCCCAGATGGGACGGCTGTCTGGCCTAGAGATAATGTACACACACAAGGCACGGGAGTCGGACAACTGTGAGATGAACAGGGAGTGACTCCACAGCGCTGCAGTCAGAGTACTGCTGTTTTCAGTGCAGACATCTCCTCTGTCAGCTACTCAGGAGCACGGGAAATGGGAAGCAGCAGCTCGTTTCAGTCCGCCGTGCCCAGCTCTTGCCGTTCAATATTGCATCTCTCCTTCAAAAGTTTCCCAGTCCTTTCTAAACTATTTAGATGAGATGTTTCTACAGATGCTTCTGGAAGTTTATTGCGACACCTCTCTGCGTAAATTCTCCGGGCAATTGACACTTCTTTAGCCTAAGCAGAGGCCCCTTATTTCCTTTTTCTTGCCCACCAAGGGAGCATCATATCCAGCTTACCCTTTTTCAAAATGTCTGTTATTGCTCCTGATTAAAGTCTCATCTGAATTGCTTTTCTGAGGGAAGTGACTGGTTTTCAGCACCCCCCAAATACCCAAATTCCTTGAGTCACGGTGCGGTAGCCGTGCTCGATGGTCGCCACGCTGGTGTCTGAAGAAGTGAGCAGGACTGGTCTGGTCTTCTTAACCTCCTGCGCTCCTCTCTTCGGACCTTGTGTTCAGGCCGTCCCAGAACTAGGTCCCACCTGCTGCTCCCCTCGTGGACCCAGGGAGGGCCCGGGAGGCCCACAGGGTTTGAGCTAAAACTCCTGCGTCTATTTTTCTTGAACTGCTCATGTTCAGGGCCCGTTCTCCCTTTAGTGACATCATTGCAACTCCTGAATTGAATCCAGATCCCCTAGCGCAGCCTGCTGTGTCTGTGATCACTGAATCCCCTGGAATCTGGTATAAGGGGTACGGTTTCCGGGCCAATAGACCCCGACCAGCAGCTGCTTCGCTGTGTGTGCCTGTGGCCATACAGCCTCCTTTCCAGGGACTCCCCCCTTGCAAGCATGGTAAGTCACCCCGTGATGGGAAGGTGAAGACTCCTTCCCAGAGGTGCAGGGAGCAGTGTCATCAGGGGGCTCTCGCTGGGTGCCTGGACAGCAGGCCGTCACCTGAGGGCATCCCCTCCGCCCCGTGTGGTAGGAACACCAGTAGGGCATAAAGCTGCTGAAGGGATTACATGGGAAACTCCACTTCTCTGCATCAAACTTCCAAAGTTGAACTTCAAGTTTTTAATCAAAAGTTGAAACCAGATGGAAGCGAAATGCCACAAGTAATAAGAAAAGTATGTTGAAAAAAGATCAAATGGAAGAAAAAGATGAAAATGTTTTCAATTGAGTTGAGAGTTCCTTCAAAAATAGATTTACATGAAAGCAGCCTCGTTTGCACTTCACCCCTGCTCGGCCTGTAGGTGCGCACAGGTGAAACAACAGCCCGGCTGGCTTGCTTGGCAGCCTACACTGTGACAGCACCGACGTCACGGTCACGCCGCTCGGGTTTCCCACATCACTGGGTTGGACCCAGTGTTTAGGAGGCTTTCTAGGATCTTTGTGCGTTCCCTGGGCAGTACCCATTAGACAAAACATGCGGGAACAAAATCTTCCTGCACTCGGCCGTTTGTGTCCTCCCGTATTCATTTCATTTACTTTCTGAGACCGCGAAGAGGTTCCTATGGCTTCACCTTCAAGAGCAGGAATACAAGGAATAGGAAACCCCTGCATCATATGATTTAAGATTCAAAAGTCCATAAAGGGAACAAGAAAAGAAATAATGAAATAATTATAATAATCAAGATGCGTGTCCTTATTCAGAGCATAGGATACTATTCTTTCCTTCTTTGGGGAATACATGAGCAGAAAAATGAGCCCAAAGACGATAACATAAAAGCTGTAGTGAATAAATTCAAGAAAAATAAATGAGCCAGTGCTGATGCCAAGGAGGACGTTGGCTGAGTCTCTATTAGGAATTGTGCAGGGTAATTTTCTGAATTCTATTAATATAACATGCAAATACACATCAGACACTCCGGCTCTGCACTGTGAGAACATGCGAGTAAAAGGCACTGTCAATTATCTTCAGAGACCGAGACCAAATCTGCTTTGCTTAATACAAATGACAAAACATACAAGACTGGAACAGAAGAAGGGGAAATGGTAGGGTGGTGGGAAGAGGAGTGAAAGGGACGTGTCAGCACCAGCAGAGGCAAATGCTGGAGAGGTGATTGATAAAATATTGCTCTCTAGTGTGGCACCTGTCAGGAAGGGGTCTGCATCTGCTCTGGCTTTGGGCTGCTGGACCCTATCTGTGTTTCTCCACGTTTGCATTACAGTGCCACTCCAGGCCACAAGCTCGCATTCACTGAGGTAAACTGAGGCAGCAAACCTGCATGGAGCCATGCTGACAACGGCTCCAGGTACCCCGACACTCTTCCTATTCCCTGCCTCGCCCAGGAGACACCACTCCTTGCGCAAGCCTCTCCCACCTGGGTGCACAATGAGTTCAACAACTGGAGGGGGAAAGCTGGCGGTAACACAGGAAGAAAGCACTCATTGCTGTGCAGTGAATTACCCTCCCCTGATTGCAAAGCAGGAAAAAGTGGCCACATAATGATCAGAGCTATGGTGGGGACACCAATGTCATCTTTTCAGCGAGAAGCTCACCAGCTACCTCAGGAAGGGGCACATGCTGTCAACCATTTCCCACCTGAGGCAGGACAGAAGTTGCTCCTCTCCTGGGGCTACGTTTTTGCTGAGCTTTGCAGGACACACCATGTACTGCCCCCCACCCCGCCCCCGCCCATACAACACGGGAGTCCTGGGACTGATTGATCATTTGCTCCTTTCAGGCACCTATTCACAGTTTATGTGTCTTGTATTTAATGCAAATTATTTATGCTTGTCGGGAGAGACATCTTGCTCATTTGGAGCTGCCTTTATTTTGCTGTGATGGAATTACAGGGTGGCTTTTTAGCATCCCTGTACATGAATGCTGCATTCTCACTTAGCATGTGTCACTTGGTAATGGGCCCTGGGGCTGCGTCTAGCTTTATCCGGAAAGTCAATACACTCTCGCTTGTGCTCAGACGTGTGTTGTTCCTAAATCCTAATGTTTGTGGGGTTCCATCCGTTACGATCCCCTGAGGTGCATGGCCCCGAGCCACTTCTGACATGTTATTTGTAGAATGTAACCATTGCTGAAGAGCTGATGATAAGCTGGAGGTTTCATGGAGGATTTAAATTTCCCT
Organism: Crocodylus porosus; assembly: GCF_001723895.1. Classification (NCBI taxonomy): domain Eukaryota; kingdom Metazoa; phylum Chordata; order Crocodylia; family Crocodylidae; genus Crocodylus; species Crocodylus porosus. The sequence continues at coordinate 5,476,835 of NW_017728935.1, read as the reverse complement.
TTTCTGCTTAGAGGATGCAGTTTTCTAAGGAGATTGATAGACACTTTACTCATTTTCTTCTGACATGCATGTTAGTGTTTAAGTTAAAGTGATTGTATTTACCCCAGAAATATGTCCCATAATTGATTCCCTCAAATAGAGCGTGCCATGAGACATGAGTGCACTAACTGTTTATACAACATGGGGCCCTCAGCTGTGCAGCCCCGGAAAAGTCTGGGAGAAAAGCCGACCTCGAGACTTCCTCTGAGTGGATGCTGACTTCTAGGGTGCGTGAAATACAAACTCTGGTAAATGATGAATGTATTTAATTAAAACATACTTTTGCCTAAAGAAATGTTTCTGCAAGACCATTCCCTTTTTGCAATGCCCTGGTGAAATGGCCAAATCCCTTTCAAGCTTCTGTTTGCTCGGCCACCTCACCTCCCTGCGGAGGCCCCGCCAGAGCTGAGCAGTTGCCGAACTCCCGCCAGAAGGTCTGTGCCTGTGGCTCGTACTCACAGGTCTAAGATGCTCTTGCTTCGTGGAGCTAGTCGTCTCCCCCTCAAACCTAGCCTCATTGCTTGCTGTGAGCGTCAGCCGTGGAGAGGCCGTTTTCCTGCTGGACGGTGCTGAGGACAAGCCTCGCTGGCAACGGTCCGTGAAGCAGCAGGAAGTGCCGCAAGAAGAGAAGAGACTTTCTCCCGTCACAAGTAGCTGGTCCGTGCAGCGCATTGCCGTAACTGCCACGAGTCATAAAGCGGCTCGATATGACGAGGGCTGATGCGGCCTCTCGGGCATCAGGATGATGCATGTGGGCCATGAGCCTCAGTCCTGCAAGGGATGTGACCCAGCCTCGAATGATCAGGGCTTGGGAAGGGACGTCCCCCCTAGGCCATTTGCAAAGCAGGCCGCTGCAGGCTTCCTGTGTCACCTTCAGGCAGATGGCGCAGTCGCTGCTGGGCACTGGATGCGGGCACGCAGAAGCCCCGCTCCCGTCGGCTAGCCTGGCAGCCCCTGCTTTCTTGTGGGGGCAGGGAAGGCCTCACACGTTCAGCCCAGTCCCCTGCCCTCGTGGAGGCTGCACGCAGGCCGAGCCACGCCTGCGTATGGAAGGGCTTGCTCTCCTCTGACTGTCGTGCGCTGCCTCGGGGGGGTGTCCCCTGGCGCTGAGATGGGCCAGTTCCCCTCTTTCACAGTGGTTTCCTGGGTCCTGGCTCAGTTCATCCATCAGCCATTAGAAGTTAAAGTCCAACGATTGTTCCTCCATCCTCACTCCCAGGTGACACCACGGCGGTCCTGACGGCTCATTTATGCCAACCCAGGTTCCTCGCCAGGAAAGAAATCAACCCCTGCATCCCAGCCAGGAGGAGAGTAAGGAGTCCCGTATCGTTCACGAAGCCCAGGCCCAAGGGCGGAGGGAGGTTTTGCTGCTTGTCACCCTGGGCTCAGTTGGGCCTTTCTCATGTGTTGCCTCCTGCCCACTGCCCCGCTGCTCGTTGCTGCCTCTGCGAGATGGACTCTGCCCCACGCAGCCGGGTCAGCACCCGCTTCTTGCGCCGGGCCGAGAGATGCGTTCTCAGCTTTCTGCTGCTCTTCCCTCCAAATTCACTGCAGATCAAGTCCCGACCGCTGTTTGTAATGCAAGCTAACACCATTTATCACCGAGAAGCATGGGACATTCTGATTATTTCATCCTACTGTAAAAATAAATACAAGGAATTTCAGAGCAACCTTTGACCCAGAAATGAAGTGATTTTAAACATCTAAGAATAAACACAAAATGGGACACATACGTTTTAAGCAGCAGTAAGTCTCCCCTACGTTTGTCTATTTGTGCATTGCGCTCTGATCAGCTCCGAACAGCACTTTTATTGGACTTTTATTCTCATTCACAGAAAATATCTGAATAAAAAACACCTAACATCATGCTGTGCTAATGTAGCAGCTTTAAAGCATGGAGTTAATGTTGCAGCCTGGCTTCCAGTCTGAAGCTGGCCAGGGGCTCTCGGTCTGCAGAGGAGTTCAGTCCAGATAGCCTGGGTTAAGGGGAGGGTTAGGAAACAGGGAATCCCATCACTTGAAATCTGACTGGTAGCATCAAAGTACTTAGGATAAAGAGTTATCAGATAACTGAATGCTAAGTCAGAGCAAGAAAAAAAAGAATCACAGTCTCTTCTGTGATAAAGAAGAAGAAAGAGATCCTTAGAAATACAGCTACACGAGGACAAGAGGGTTTTTTAGTGTGAATGGACATCACTAACAAACGCCAGCACAGTCTCAGTTACAATGAGTAAGCCATGGGTGTTGTGAATATGTGCATCTGTGCATGTAGTGACTTCGTGTCATCTGGAAGTAGCTATTGTAGTCCTATGAACGAAAGAAATAGCCTGAAGCTGAAATGAAGAAAGGGCTTTTTGTGCCATGTCTTTTTGCCCACCAAGCTCCAAGCAAGACATCAGAGCGCTCCGCAGAGGGAGGATACTGTACAGCGCTGGCACGGGGGTGTCTCATCCGGCTGCTCCTGGCAGCCTCGCACCTCTGCATCGCCGACTCGAGTGGGGCGAGACGCCTGCACGGGGACTCTTGCCCATGCGGAAGGCGCTAGTGAGAGGGAGAGAAAAAAGGGCTGGGGCACCTCCCTGCTGGGTGGGGCCTGGCCTGAGATTTGTTTCACCTGGAGCTGAGCCTCATGGCTGGGCCAGCTGCAACCCTGCCCTTGGTGCCGCTCCTCCAGTGTGAAGTCCCTGCGCGCTTCCCCGCTCTCTGGGCGCAGCGCCTCTCTAACGCAGCCGCAGCCTGATGCATCTTTGGACACTCTCTTGCAAGCTTCCCTTCCAGGACAGACGTACACAGCACATCCCTCAGGAGCATTGCTTGCTGCTGTACTTTGTCTAAACATTTTCCCACCGTGATAATGGAGCAAGTCCAACCTGGGATCACCACCGTCATGAGAACATAACAAATCACTCTGGGAAACATCCAGCTGTGCTGCTATTAGCCGGCAGGCCACGGCTGTGCGCGAGCCGGGCTGCCGGGCGCTGGGAGCAGGAAGGTCGGGTCCCTCCTGGCACGTACGTGAGGCATCCCCAGAGCACCCTCGTTTCCGTGGGCAGCGATGCAAACCACAGAACGGCTCCGCGCTGCCCGAGCAGCCCCCGATTGGGACCTCCTTGGAGAAGAGCCAGAAAATCAACTGGACTCAGCCCCTGCATAGACAACCGTGGCCCTTTCCTTTAAAAAGTAAAAGGGGGGGAAAACAACGTAATTTTGGAAGCACAAAAACCCACGGCAGGGGGGCTTTCTGCCAAAGGCTCAGCACTTACGTGAAGAACACTTCTTGTCAGCGTGAAGGCCGCAGAGGCATCCAGTTAACGCTGTGACTCTACGGGTACTTCCTAAGCAATTGTCTCACAGCTCAATAAACGTGCGGAAATTACCGCCAGTGTCACTGCTGAGAGACAGGAAGCTCCTGCCTGGCACCCGGTACAGGCTGCATCCAACCCAGGACTCGAGCCCGTGTCGAGGCGCTGCACCTCTCGACCTGGGTGGGCGGTAGGCCTTCACACGAGTTGTGTGCCCGCCTGTCAGGTCTGACGGCCCTTGACAAGGATCACACCGAGCCACACAACATGGGCAAGTGAGCACAAGGTCTCCTCGCCTGAGCTACTTCAGGCTTCCTGGTATGTGTTTTACTCCACAGCTGATCACAACATGGCACTTGCTGCGCAGCACACTTGGCGTATGTCAGGTTTGCCCCCCCCCCCCCGTTCACATGGCAGTAGTAAACTGCTTTGTAAAATATTGGCCAGGCATGTGACATCAGGGCAAGATGGAACAGCAGGCAGCACGCCCCGGCGTGAGCGAGCTCGGGATAGTGCTGCAGACCTGGCAGTGCCCAGTGCTTGTTGGCTCACACCAAGGTGCTGATGTTAAAGCTTGTCAGAACTTGTGGGCTTGTCGGCTCCTTCTGCAGTGCGAGACCAGAGGGCAGAGCTGCTGCATACACACACGGTCTTGCTTCAGTGTCCGTGTATCTGGTTGCCATGAATGTCAGGACTGAACACCCCTACCACCAGGAACTGGGCACGGGTGGAGACTTCCAAAATCTGGCTGCTTTGATTTCCCTGATTTGCCGTTACGTGCTTTGGCCTTTGGAAGTTGTGGGGTTTTAATGTTATTGCAGATCATAATTGTATGGGCAAGTGCTGAAACAGCCTCGAAAGTGCAGTTTTACACCTGCACTAACTAAGGTCTGAGTCACATTTATAGGGTATAACAGGCTGGGAAACTGTAATGTTTCTTCTATTGGATCCCAAATCCAACCCAGGAAAATAATGCTTGTAGGGGAATCTCCCAGGGCACATCTACAGATTCGTCTTGTGACACATCAGAGAACTGCCTTGTCTATAGCGGTGACTCTCAACCAGGGTGCCACGGCACGCCGGGGTGCTGCCAGATCCTTTGAAGGGTGCGGCAAGGTGTGGCGAGAGAAGATAAGCAGATAAGTGCAGGCTCAGGCTTGTCCCTGCCTGGCCAGTCCCTCTCCCCCACTGCCCAGCCCTCTGCAAGGAGGCTGGCACTGGAACACATCAATCATTTTTTTTAATTGGGCGCTGTGCCATTCACAAAGTTGTGGAGGAGTGCCTCGAGACCAGCGAGGGCTGCCTCGAACCCCCAAAGTGGGAGTCACTGGGCTGCAGCGCGTTGCAGGTCAGACGCTAGAGACTGTCTTCCGACGGCAATGTGTAAAGAGAACTGCCGAAGGCTGAGATCTGAGAAACGACCTACTGGGAAGCCATGTCATCCTGCTTCCAAGGACAAGCACTGACGCAACGCTTTTCAGCTACGGGCCCTTTGGGTAGCAGCTATCCTGGAAGAGAAAGGTGTATAATGCTGCATTGCAAGCAGTGAAAACGTGAAGGAGGCACCCTGTGGCCTGCGCTCCCCAGGGGGAGAGGCCTGCCCACTAATTATGCAAACTGGATTATAAATGCCAGCCTCTCCTGCACAGAAGGAGCGAGAATGGGGCAGTTCAGGAGCAGACTCCACAGCTCAGTGATGTTTCTTCCCTCGTTGTGAGGCACAGAGGCAGACCTTGTCTTGGAACCTGGTGTCATTTGCTAAGTACATTAAGAGCTTCACTTTAATTAAGTGTTCAAACGACGCAGCACTACTCAGTGTTTGCCACTGCCTCTGCGTGCGATGAATGATGTATGGAGATCAGCAAACTAGTGTGATGTTGTGCAGCAAACCCGTTGCCTGTTCCGCACGGTCCTCACAAGCTAACTCAGTGAGCAGATGCCTTGCTTCGGCAGGGTCTCCTGTACCACTTCAGTGCGTGTCTGCGGACAGCTTGCCCATAGGCGAAGGCCGTAGTGAGACAGTGCTAGAGCAGCCATCCCCTTACTCCAGGTCGACTTCTCTCTCCCTCCTATGACTCCTGTGTCAATGTAAATGACAGCAAGGCATTTTTAAGGGAACCTCAAGCTAGAATTTGGCTTGGAGCCATACTGTGACGAAGCAATAAAGAAAAGGCCTTTAATTACCCATTTTAACAAATACCTTCTCAGGAGATACTTTGCTTGTGGCGGATGCATTTATATACGTCAAATGCTTTTTGGTAAAACTGTGGCTCCACCTGAAAAGCCAGAAGGATGCCCTCAGATTAGTAAAATGAGACTTGTGCAATGCTTTTCTTTCCCATGTTGTAAGGCACAAAGGAATTAATTACGATAAAACACGATCCACTAAAGTCCCAGAAAAATTCTCCAGAGATGGAGCTAAGAAACTGCAGTAAAGCAAAGCTCTTCCCGGCCAGCTCTTTGCTGGTCATAATAACTGAACTTCATCACAAATTTATTAAAATCATTCTCTGCTCTGCTGCGCTTAGTGATGGAAGAAGTACTGGTACGGTGACATGAAAGTTTGGTTCAAATGGGACTACCTGATTCACTGGTGGATGGGGAAAAGCAGCATGGTTTCAGTGGTTTAAGCAGAGGTCTTGGGGAGTTTTGTTGAACCTACTTTTCCTCACCTGGAAAATGAGGAAGGGAAATGCACATTTTTGCTAAACAATTTTGAGATCTTTGGATGAAAGGCACTATGAATAAGTACATATTCTTGTGGACTATTGATGAGTTATATAGAAAATGAATGCACCACTGCTGCAGGAGATCATGTATTTATGTGTGTATCAGCTATATAGGTGCTAAATATTTGGTAAAATGATCACATATATAGAATAATTCAAATACTAACTATGTGTGGGGAACGTTACAGGACACAGTTTGCAGTTCAACCTGTGGTCTTGCTGGAGACTTTTTCCATTGGAGACTTGCACTATTTGCTGGACGGGCTACTTAACACTTTGGTTGCCCAGTGCTCTATGCAACGTCCCTATTGTCATGTATGGAGCTATTTTTTTCCTTCCTTTGCAGCACCCTAGGCTTCCAAAACACAAACAAAGAAATAAGGAAAAATCAGCAGAAAATGAATTATTTAAAAACCAAAACATGTCATTATTTGGCATTTCATCATCTCCCTTCTTCTGTCCTTTGCCTACTGGCTTGGATGCCGTGTGAATGGGCTCACCCCCAGTAGAGCAATCCCCTTCAATACAGCACGTGGCATTCTCCACCCCGTGCAGCTCAGGAGGCAGTGGGGCTGGGGCTGTCATTTTGCAGGTAGCGCCAGGATGCGGTGCGTGTGCTGAGAACAGTAGTGCTCTCAGTTGGGGAAGGCAGGGAGCAGATGGGAACACAAGAGCTGGAGCTGCAGTCAGCCATGTCTGCAGCAGTAAGGTGTACAGAGCTCTGCTCTTCAGCCTCAGAAACATCCCGAGGAGTTGGCTGCTCAAAATAAAATGTGTTCCATGTGTCTGGCCCGGCGCACATGTTTCTTGTCAGTGGTGCTGCTCGTTCTGGGTTACGAAGAGTTTCTGTTTGGAATTCCTGGAGCTGGGGATGGGAACGCTGTCGAGCCCCCCGTGCGGGGATCGGGCCGATCGGCCACCCTGGCACCCCAAGCCACTGGGCGGGGCCTGGACGATTCAACTCCCGCAGGGCACCCTACATTTACATACTTTTTTAGAGGAACCGGAAGAGTTGACCGGCCTGGTGCCTTCAGCTGCTAGCGGGCGGTTACCTTGGTGACTGGATTTGGCCTGGCCGGGGCGGTTTCAGCCCCAAGCGTGCTCCTCCACCTGGACCCCTGCCAGCCAGCTTGGACCCCCGCATCCCGGACCACCCTTGTTCCGGGGGACTGCATCACCCCGCTCCCCTCGGCCTCTGGCACGCGGGCTGACGCGCAGTCTCCTGACACTGCAAGCTTAGGTCCCACCTGCACCCCCGAGACCCACCCTGGCCCTCCAGAAGCATACTCTCCATCCTCCCGGGATGCAGCAGCTTTGCTGGGGCTCCAAGAAACCCAATCACGCTCTGCTTTAACAAGTGAAAAATACGTTCTCACCCAGACAGAATTAGAGAGACGTCCGTGGCTCGGTAGGCAGTGAAGCAAGAAAACTAAAAGGAAGTGTGTTTGTTGGGGTTACTTTCCTTTGGAGGCTGGAGAGTGCAGAGCAGCTCCACACCCTTCCCCTGGGACAGAGAGACACGAACCGTAGGTTGCTCTCACCTTCAAAACTGAGCCACACGTTTCCAGCATTTCAAATGTTTGCTGCTTGTCTCTGTGAGCCAATGCTCAGGGCGACCAGTGATTTCAGCAGGATTAGCAGGGTCCAGATACGGCGCCCACCCCATGGGCTCACATGCCTTTGCACTTGAGCAGCTCAGGCTTTGTGGGAAATGGTGCTGAGGACTCGCCCACAGAGCGGGCTCACAATGTGGGCGAAAAGTACCTTTCTGAAAAGTACTTTCCTTGCTGAAGGAAGGCCCCCCACCCCCACGCCACACCCCAGGGTGGGTGGCTGTTGGACACAAAGGGAACAAGAGGGAGGCTCCTTTTCCACCCTGTCACTGCCGGCTCCAGTCCACGGAGGTGCTCCTCGCCAGCCCCGCGGCTTGTTCCCGTTGTTCCCGGAAGCGGGCAGCGATGCCAGGGGCACAGTGATGCAGACATGCCCGCTGCAGGTGGCTCTTTCTTTGCTTCTACAGGACGATGTTGGCAAGTTTGGGGTGTGAAAGCAGCTGAATTTCTGAGCTGGGCTGTGTCTCGTTTGCCTTTTATGGAACCGATACCAAAGATGCCTTTGGTGGTGTGAGACAATACAACACTGGAGCTGAGTTGCTGGGAAAGAGGAGCTCCCGTGCAGAGCAGGAAATGCTGCTGGTGGCACCTGGCTCTTCTGGACTCCTGTTGTCAGTTAATTATTTCCTTGGTTCATAAAAGCAAGGTTGTTTGTTCCCCTGCAACTTTCAAAGACACAGAACAGCCTTGTAGGGTTTGTTGTGTTTGGCTCCTCTGCCTTGCGCTGGGGGTGACTGAGAGCAGACGGTCTCCCGTCGTTCGGAGGAGCAAACGTGCGCAGCCACCAAGTCAGTCAGCGTCCCATGTCCTCCCAGCAGGCTTTGCCCGTCACCTGCTATCAATCCCCGTAGAACGTTTCTTTTACAAAAAGGGCTTCAGTTTCCTTCCTTCTCTTCTTCTCCTTCCTGGGTGTGAAGATGCAAGGTGTTAGTGGAGGTCACGCGGCTTCTTGCAAATGATTCGCTCTGGTCTGCTTGAACCCCTTCCCCGAGCCAGGCGTTGCAGCGGATGGACTGGAGAAGACATCGCGAGGCTGAGCCCTTCCTGTTGTGACCTTACTGCTTTCCCTCAGTGGAGCTAACGCTTCTCATAACCCAGGTCACAGCAGCATGAGACATCTTAGGGAGCTTGTTTAAAAGCTGGCCAATTTCTAGGCTATCCTGAGAGGGGAATGTGCTTTTCACACTTTCAGGAAGGTGTCGGGGCCTCTTTGTGGTTAAATCTGCAGCTAGTTAGAGTTTAAAACTGGAGGCACAGATTGGATGCTGTCTTGGTTGCGGGGTCTGGCTTTGCCTGAAAAAAACTGGGTAAGAAGTGCTGTTGGAAATGAGTGAGCATCATCTGTTGGCACACACAGCCTGCTCTTTCCTCATTCTCCCAGCCAACTGCTCTCTCCCATGCTCCCAGCCCCTGTCTTAACTGTGTCAGGCAGAGAGGCCCAGTCCGAGGGTTTGCTGTCCCACGGTTGTTTCCTGAGGCGCACCTGGCCCCACAGTGCCCAGACCTAGTGTCAGTGTCTGGTGGAGTCGTCATAGGCAGGTGACGCGTGGGCGCCAGCACTGTCCCCACTTCTTTTTTCTTTCTTTAAAGCAAGTGAGAAAAACCAACCCAAGGCAAAGCTGAAGTGGACAGATCGCTCCAACCGATCGCTTAAATGGATGGTTTCCACAACGCAGCCGCATAATAGCGCAGGATGTGCTAGGTCCACGCGGGGAGGCCAAGGTGACCTGGCACTCCTCTTGCGAGTCACAACGTTGATGTCCTTTTGTGCATCGTTACCAGCACACCATGCCTTTTGTGCACTTGCAACCCTGAGGGTCTAGGTTAGCATATGGCTAAACCCCCAAATTATGTAGCAATCCCAAAGGCCTTTTTATATATTGGTGAATGGATCTCCCCAGCAAGAGAGCCGGGATTCTGCACATTCTTTCCTTTGCTCGGCTGCTTCAGTCGTCCCTAGAGACTGAGACGTTCCAGTGCAAACAGCTTAAAACCCAATTAAATGAGAAGATGATTCAAGGAAGAAAAATACAGCGCATGTATGACCGCTGGCATGCTGCAGACGCGCAGGCCCTTCAGAGCACCCATGACACTAAGATAAGTGTAGTGGGAAGAGCAGATAATGGCTTTCTCTCCCATTGGTTCTGCAGTTGGATGAATCATCTGTTAATCTTTGTCGTGACGGGCAATACTGGTTTGTGAGCAGCTAGCTGGCAGGCCTGTCCCCACAGCACAGGTTGCAGGAAGAACTGAGCGCGCCAGCCACTGCAAGAAGTATTCGGGCGTGAAAGCCCAGTGGTGCAGCAAGGGCATCCCCGTGCGGGCTACACGAGCACCTGGCCGGGGGGCTCTCGTGCCACTGAACTAGAGGGGACCTCTGTGGTGTCCCTCCTGGCCCTGTCCTTCCATGACCCTATGAATTTGCACAAGAACGACAAGCTGGCCGCAGAGGGGACTGAGCGGCGTGTGCTCTCGTGCTGGCCGAGGGAAAGCACCTCGGACAAGGCAAGGCTTCACAGTGTTTTGCTGGCTTGGCACCAGCTGAAATGGGCGTGGAAGTGTGGCGCGAGGGGGCTGCCCGCACCCCGTTGGCCCCACACCTCTGGTGGGCTGGGGGCGGCTGCTCCGGTGGGCCCTGCACAGCAGCTCTCGGCGCCTCCCGGCTCAGCCCCTCGGACACAAACGTCTCTCAGCGGGTCTCCGTGCAGAGCTGCGTGGTGGTTGGGAACAGGTGCCCCGGAGCCTGAGCCTGTCCGCACGTGCACAAACCAGGTGTAGCGTGAGCCAGCGCCGGGCAGGATCCCCCCAGCCGGATCAGCCGGGTGCGAGAGACCCCGGAGCGGGCGGACCCTGGGGAAAGGCCGCTCCTGTGAACGGCATTTCTGCCGTGCTTCGATCGTGGGCCGCTCCCGACAGCCCGGCCTGAGGCAAATGGTGCTCGCCTCCAGCTGCCGCACACATGCTTTGGGAACTTCACCAGGCTGTCAAAGGCAACGTCTGGGAAACAAAAAAGAGCCATGAGCCTTTGGCGCAGCAATGGCACCACTTAGTTCAGCGCTGCGTTTTGTTTTTTGGGGGGTTGTTTGGGTTTTTTTGCAGGGAGGCCAAATTTAACCCTCCGATCCAGGGTTCCCCAAACCTCACTAGGCCTGGCCCCAAAACCGCTCGTTGCTGCAGCTTTCAGCAAAGCGCGAGCTCAGAGCAGTCCCCCTCCACGGGGCCAGGCGGGTAGCAAGCTGGTGCTGTCCCTGCACCTAGACACACCGGGGACTCTGAGATCTCTCCCTTGTTCTTAGTTTTCCCAGAAAGCTGTGGGAAATCCTCAAAACCAATAAAAAAATACCAGATTCACTGAGGAAATGCTCAATGCCAACTTTTCAAAGGCTGGGAAGACTACAAGAAACATGTTCCCACTGGGGCAGAAAAGTGAGGGAGTTTGTCCTACAGTGAGACAGTAAAAACAATCCTTACAGAAGCTGTTAGCAGCATGTGAGATGGGAAGCAAAATATCTTCTCCCAGGACTTTGGGCCCAACCGCAGGGCTTGCTGTGAAACTATGCACGCAAGAAGGAGGTGAACCTCTCACGGGCAAGACTCTGTTCTTGTGAAACGAGCTGCTGCAAGGAAGTGCAGCTTCCAAAGAAAGGCTGTTTTCCGCTATGCTATAATGCCCTTCATGCGTGTCCCCTCCTCCGTGCTGTCAACATGGATCTTATTGCTGCTTACGGGAATGGAGGAAATTCCAGGGAAAGTCAGCAGCCAGGGCCAGAGGAAGCAGACTTCTGAAGTGTCAGCTCCAAGGCCCCAGAGCTCAGGTCACTTCTGCATCTAAAATCCTGTCTCGGGATCTCTTTTTGCATGAGGAAAGTGCTATTCTCTTCCAGACGGTCCCACCAATCCAGCCACCCCAACCCCTTCCTGTGAGGTGTGACACTGGGGCCCTATCACTAGCAGTGCCAGCAGGTTTCTTGAAAGTGTCTGGGTGAAATTCCAGGGGACATGGTGGTTTTTTGCCACCCTGCATTCAAGAGGATCTGATGGTCCTGCCTGCCTGTACCAAACTGTGACGGAGGGAAGCTGTGGTTTTGCACCAAGACCTGGTTGTGTTTCATTGCTGGGCAAAGTGTCCCATGTGTGGGATTTGTCTTTTGCTTTGTTAAAGCACTTGAATAAAAAGGTGTTATGTGCATTAAGGGGGTGACTGTCACCATCTCTGCAACAGTTGGGTGGACAGGATGTGAAGGTGCAAGCTTGTATTCCCGGACTGCCGCTAGACTCTGGCAGGGAGGTTTTGCCCAAATAGCTTGGGGCAGCTGTAGATGCAAGTCCCGTGCCCTTGCTATCCCCACATCGCAGCCAGTGGGTTTTGTCAGGAGTGGGTCCAGATCAAGTGCACAGCAACTCCAACCCTGCAGCCAAAGGCAGTGACAGGAGTTCCCCCGAGCGAGTAACCACTGCGGGATGATGCAGCTTGGAAGAGCACGGCCAGGGACGGGCTGGCGTTGCTAGCATTGATTTCGGCTGCCCAGTTCAGCGAGGAGCTGGAGACGCTGTGGGACAGGTGCAGGGCACGAAGGTAGTGCGGAGGTGTGTGTGACTCCTGCCCTGTAACCGAGTCTTGTGGGGGCACCGAACTTCCTCTGCACTGCAATAAAACCCCAAATAAGCAGGGCAAGGCCAAGAAACTGTGACCAGCTGCAGGGCTGGGGCGTTCGGCCGGCAGAACTTTCTGGTGTGGCCCAGGTGCCGACGCCAGCTGAGCTGAGCAATCAGAACTGTAATTACCCACCCGCGGGCCTTCAAAAGTTCTGCAAACTCATTAGTCACAGTGCTGGCAAGAGGGCGAGTCCCTGCCAACTTGACAGGCGTGCCCGCTGTGCAGCTCCCAGAAAACGAGCCGCGTGGCCCGTGGCACAATCGGCCGTGGTGCTCGGCGCTCCGGGGCCTCTCACCCGGGTCGGGCTTGGCTTGTGCAGTTTGTTCCTTCTCCTGAAATCCCGGGGTGGACGTGGCCATTTTGCACAAGATCCCCTTGCTCCATTCAGAATTCCAGCGTGGTTCGCAGCCCGCCTCAGAGCTGCTCCGGCTTGGCCTCAGGCAGCTTCTTTTCAAGTTACAGTCATAGTCTCTGTCAGTCTTCACGTTGCAAACCAAGATGATAGAAACAAGCAAGCCGCTGCACACCCAAACATGCAGAAAAGCCGTGGGCTCCCTAACTCGCTCTGCAGATGTATCCACAACCCTGATAAACATCTTAAGGACCCAACCTGCATGGATAATTTTGCAAAGCTTACCTCTCACAGGAAATGATGAGGTGGGGAACGCCAGGGAGATGTGTGAAACGGGCCCCCACCTGCTAACTCTGCCGCTGGCTCACGCTGAGCGGAGCTGGCTTGGAGGACTGCTGTCTTCCCAGTCCTGTCAGTGATCTCTGCAATAGAGACAAAACAGGGAGAGCTTCAACCCCTCTCCCAGGGATGAGGCTGCAAACCCTCCAGCCCTTCCCCGCACAAATCAAGAGTCGTGACATGACAGAGAGGTTAGACGTGTAGAGATAAAATAATGAAAGTAACGTGTCCAGGTCTTACCAAGCCCTTCACCCCCAGCATAGTGCAGACTCCGCAGGAATGTGGTGTACAGCCCGGGGAGGCACCGGCGGAGTGGGGTCTTCAAAGGAACTGCAAGAGCGCATTGCTAGTCTCCGAGATTAGACCATTTCTTTCAGACAGCCTTAGTAAACACTGCATACAAAAACCCGTGGTCTTGAACTCCAGCTCCCCCGCCACTAACACTGAGGCTGTACATTTAACTTTTGCACCATGCCTGTAAAAAGGTGTACATGATTAATGAAGTACAGACCTGTGTTTACTTGCTCTTGTGCTGCTGAAATTGTTTTGAGAGCAGCTCACAAGGAAGAAAGATTTATTTATATGCACCGCATTGCACTGATAGACAGGTACAGTGATGGATTTTGCAAAGGAAGAACTTGTTAAAAATCATATAATGTTTTATGCCTTTAAGCTATAGGTGTCACAAAGGAGTTTTAAATGTTGAAAGCTTAGCCCAGGAAATCTTATCACTAATTAAATTGTTCTGGAGCAGAACAAGCCCAGCTCTTTCCTTTGGAAACTGTTTATTTTATTTCATTTCTATTTGAATAAAAACGTAACGCAGCAGAAAATAAAGCGATGATTTGAGTGATTTTTGGAGGTTTGCTGCTCCTGTATGAGAAATCAGACCCAGGGTCCAAGTTGCAGGTGGCTTCTATAGAAAATGTCTCTCGTTCCATCCAGGCCAAGCAGCTGAAGGAAATGCTGCTGAATCCATCTGGGGATTTCTTTTTACAGAAGGCAAATAATGAACTGGGGAGAAGAACCGAGTTCCTCACAGGCTTCCCAAGTAAGCAGCATCTCAGAGCCCGGTGAGTGAGACTGGGCCCTGCACACCGCATGGGAGCGGGGAGAGAAGTCCCACAAGTATTACTACTGAGCTGATGAGCGAGCAGCGTGCTACCAGCACAGGGAAGGAGGGGTGTCCTTGAGGGAAGACCCCCCCGGCGTGGGCCATCTGTTCTGTCCGGTGTTTACGGTACTTTCTGGAGCTGGTAAACTTATTTTTTTCTGGAGGTCAACACTTGGGGTTTAGAGTCCATAACCCACAGAACTGAGCTCCTGGGTGTCTTAGCACACTTCATCCAGCCAAAGGGGAAAACGAAGGCAGGGTTTGAACACGCCGGTGTTTTTGCAGTGCTTTGCACCTTCGGGGGTCTGAGACTTGACGTGGCTTTGTCTGTTGTTTCTGAAGCGATCCCCTGCTCTTCCCAGCGTTTTGCTTGCTCGCCTTCCAACAAGTCGTCTCTTTCTCGGAGTTCCCGTCTCACGTCACACTGCAGGTATCACAAAGGCCTCCAGGAACGAACAAAAAGACATGGGAGAGAGGCTGAAGAGCCTGCTCGCATATGTTGGGGTGCTGCCAGCACCAAAAGAACTGGGAAAACAAACACCTTCCAGTTCTAGCAACAAGTCCTGATGACCATGGCCAGTTTTCCTGAGGAGGCCTCCAGCTGGATTGGCCGGAGGCACAAAGAGAACTGGTGACATAACTTAGAGGCCTTTTCATGTCCCACACTTGTGGACTATGGGGAGGGGCTCGTGTCAGCTAGAAGCAGAACAAAATGTCCGAGCACTTTCCACAGAGACAGTCAGAGTCCGCACAACGATTGTTCCTTGTGAGCACCGGCTTGATCAGACAAACGCGATGGTCCCTCGCATCTTGCTGTTGCGGTGTGAATGTCAGTGACTAGGTCTTGGCACCTTGTGCAACCAGAGGATGCGGCAAGCTCAGACGTGTTAATTGCTCACAGAACGCAAAGTGGATGCCAAAGTTTTATGTCTTATTTCCCAATGTCCTTAGCTGGCAGTTGTTCAGCTCCAATTTAATCTTTGCCCTCTTCGCCAGCTCATCGCTAGAGGTTTAATTGCATTACCTGCTCCTGTGTGGCACTGTTATTCTGTATGCCAAAGCAAAGCTGACACTGGCATTAACAACCAACCCAGAATATTCCTCTTGATCCACCAGAAAAACAATGGCAGCCTGGATGGGCCTGTCAGCAGATGTCCGGGAGTGAAACTACCTACCTGCAATGCTCTCCCACAGTGATGAATTTCCTCTTCTGATTCAGTCGGGACTCACACAGTAACCGCTGCAGCAGCACAGTCCGCTGAAAGGGCTGCGAGACAGCCTAGGCCCCTGGCCCCTTCAGGGATGGCTGAGAAAGTGGCACCAAACTCAGCTGAGCGGCAAAGCTTTAAGTGCCACATGCACCTCAATGGCAGAGTCCATAACGTTAACCTGCTCCACACGGTCCGTGCTTCCTTCCCGCGGCAGGAAATAAAATTCAGCCTCTTCTACCGCTCCCGCTGCGCCCTTTGTGTTGGCCTGGCTGGGCCCAGAGGGCATCAAGCTGTAGCAGCCGGACAACCCTGGCCGGGTGCTGCAGTGCCACAGGCTGTATCGGGCAGCTTTCTTATTTCCCACTGTGGAAGGGCAGCCAGGCCATAGCCTGGGTGATGCTGAGCTGTAGCAATCCTGCCCGGTCCACACCCAGGTCACCAGCCCCACTACTCCCCAGTTTCTGACCACTAGATGTTGCCCCTCCTCTACTCATCCTTGTGGCATCAGCCCAAAAGCTAAGAGTCCCATGAGGCAGAAAGGGGCTAGGTGAGAAGGCCCCGCTGGCTCGTCAGTTCCCCAGGAAATGTCCACTGCCAAGGCCGGTATCGCTGTTAGGAGCTGAGCACTGCAGCGAGAGCAAGGCAGATTAACACACGCTCATATGTTGATGCTTAAACAGGCTGCTCTTCCTTTGACATCTCAGCACGCCGCTGCGCAAGCAGTTGGTGCAGGCCCCTTCACATAATAATAAGCAGTGCTGGAGCAGGATTATTGCTGTCACTGGCGAAAAGCTATAATTAAGACTTCTCAAGATCTATTGATTGTTTATGGGCCCAAAGGCCCCTTGGGAGTGTCACAGATCTGCATAAAGTTCTCTGATTTGCATTTGGCGTTCTGATTTGGACACCAGATGTGAATGCTCGCTCTTACATGCACATCTGCAGCTGCGGGGAAGTGTTGGCGAGTCCAGCAGGAGTTGGCATCAGGCCTCGAGTATCCTGCTCTTGCTTCAGACCGTACCACGGAGCGTGCTGCGTGCTCTGCCGGGAGTGCCCGGGGCGGGCCTGCCCCGATGGCCCGGGGGCGCTGGAGCCTGACCGCGGGGCCGTGGGCTGCCAGGCCTGCTGCTGGCAGAACGCATGGCCCAGAGCGCCCGTCTGCAGCTGAAAGGCACCTTGGAGCCAACCTGCAGCCTGCCCCTCTCCTATGGCTGTACTGGCTCACACAGACAGACGGGCCCTTCTTTCACCTCCCACCTGACTCCCCTTTTCCTCCCCCGTCCCTGTCTTTGCCCTACTGTGGGTCAGTGTGAATAAGCCAGAGGGGAGAGAGCTGTCCCACAGCCTCTGCCTTCCCCAGGTCGTGTCAGGGAGCTGCTGAATTCCCCCGCTGGATTGCAGCCCAGGGTCTGCGTGCGCGCCCGGGTTCCCGCAGGACAGAAATCTGCGGGGCAGCTTGTGCGTCGAATCCTGCACATGCTGCTGACAGCAGAAACCCACTAACGTGAACCCGAGGCAGGTTGCCACCCACGTTTCAGTGACTCCCCGGATGTGTCTGTGTCTTCTGGAGCTGGATTGGCGCCGGCTCTTCTGAAGCGCTGGCAGCAGGAGGGCATGCGAGTGACTGGTGCCAGCGGGCCCAGATTCAACTCGGATTGGGGTTATTTTTAAACCACATTCTTTCAGTATGACATTGTAAACGTGCTACCTTCTGCACAGCGGAACAGATCACCGAATGCTGCCCTGGGAAACGTCAGAAACCCCGCTTCAGTGACATCAGCGCTGTGCGGGGCCCGCGCTAGCGATCCCAGCCAAGTGCATTTAGGTGCAAGCACAAACGCAAACATGGAGCAGTCCTTCTGCTGGCAAGTCCACGCGCTTCCCTTTGCACATCTCCTTCACTGCCACATGGCAGAATTCACCCGTTTGCGCCGATATTTACGTTTCCGTCCCCATGAAGAGAGGCTCTGCTGTTGCCCCTTCTCCCCAGGCAAGTGCCCCCTCCTGCCCACCCAGCTGCTCCTGTACCAGGCAGGGCGAGTCTGGCAGAGGCACGAGAGGCGATGTGTAGCCGCAGCATTCCTGCGCGTCGCAGGCTGCGGCCGCCCCGAGTCGGGAATTCCAAATACCAGCGCGAACAACTGTGTCAGGATCCAGGTGCACGAAGCCCTCCCCGCCCCGCTGCCCTGCCCTCCCCTCGGGGCATCTCCTGGTAAGGCAGGGACTTCAGCCGCAGCGCAGATCACTGCTGATGGGGCTGCACGAAGCGAGGAAACCGAATGCAAACCTCTGCTGGGAACAAGGAGCAGGCTGGCGGCTGAGTGCAATACCTCAGTACCACGCTACAGAGCAGCACGGCAATGAAGAGATACATACTTTATTAGCAGAAATTTTGATCAAAGTCCAGATTTATAATAATGACCCCATAAAGAGTTTATCATCAACTATAAGGCCGCTCAGGCTGAGCATTGTTTGGCAGCAATCTCGCCCTTGGCAAGGATTTGGTTTAAGGTGTAGCTGAGAGCTGTAAGGGGGCTGGATGGGAAAGGAATGCCAGCTCCTACAACTGCTTTGCAATCAAAAGGCCCATGTCAGAGCTCCAGCACTCTTTGAAGAGACGCCAGGTTCTGCACATGTTTCAAATTATCAAATACAATCCTGAGACAATGTTCGAGTCGAAGCTTCATTATGTCCAGTGGTAAACTAATGCCAGAGTCTCGATGCACCAGACAGAGCCAGAACTTGCAGAGACTTCTTCCTCCTCTCCCTGAAGCCCCCAACTTACGGTAACGCATGTGGCTAAAACACAGCAGGGCACACCGGCACCGTGTCGAAGCTCCGCCGCAGAGGTCTAAACCCAAATGCACGGGCGGGGAGGAGCTCCAGCACCGAATACATCTTTGCCTTGGGACACTGATTTTTCCTTGCTGCTTCTGCAGCTGCTATCTTCCCCCCGTCCCCACCCGCCCCACCCCAGCAGGTGTTCAGGGTCTACTTCTGCGCCTGTCCACTCACTCCAGGATCTAGGACAGGTCAGGAGCACCCTGGAGCCTGCACCCCCCACCCCCCCGAGCAGAGATGAAATCAGAATAGAAGGATCGGGACGGAGCAGATGAGAACTACTCGACGCTCCCTGCCTCGAACCCTGCCCAGCGCAGCTCTCCATGCACCCGCTGCCTCTAACTTTGCTCTTGGGTGGGCAAATGTCTCTCTGCCGGCGCTGAGCTGCCCCACAACCTCTCGCTAGAGGCGGGTGGAAAGCAGCACGTGGACCATGGACACACTCCTGCCGGACGGAGCGCGAGCAGCCAGGCAGTGCTGGCACGGGCAGGGCGGGGTTCCTGGTATGTGCCTCCCACTGCCCGCCCAACAGGCATTATTTGAACACAAAGCATATTTTTGTCTAGGGCTGCTTGTTTCCCGCTTCGAAACAGGCTGGAATGCAAAGATCCATGTGGTTATAAGTGAGAACTGGCACATAATTAAATGCGTGGATTATTTCATTTCCAAGAGACTAGAAACTGCTGCTCCTCTGCTGCCTGCACAGGGAAGGGAGGCTCCAAGCAGCAGCATTTGCAGGGGAGGAGATGCAGGGCAGGAAGGGGGAACCTTTCTGAGCCTGGGAGACCCCAGGCTACAACCCTACAGATATTTGTGCTGAAGTCATTTCTGGGATGGAGACCGGCTGCTTTTCCAAAGGAAACAACGGGGAGGCTTAAAGACTCTGCTCCCTGCACCGTGGCTTGGAACGCCCAAGAGAGGCCTCAGGCCGGAGGCTACACCACGTAGGTCTGTAAACCAGAGCACTCGCAAGGGGGGTGGGAGCACGGAAACCACGAGCTGCTTTTGGACTGTTCTTACCGAAGTGCAGCCACAAGCGCCTTTTTCATCCTGCACAAAAACATTCGCTCCCACACCCAAGATGCTATCGCCAAGGTCCCCACCCCAAGTGAAATCTTACAGCTACGTTACAAGCCACTAGAAGCAGAGATTTCTGATGGGAAAATTCACGAGCCCATCACTCCATGGCACCGCAGCAATAACCAGGGTAGAATCAAAACACAACTGCCTTGTTCTCTTGGCCAACAAAGGTGCCAGCAGAGCTCCGGGCTGGTTGGTGTCAGAGCAAAAACTAATTTGGCAACTTCCTCAGCTCCCCCGAGAGTTTTACTCTGAGATTTCCACCGTGGCACAAAGAACTACTGTACTCGGCATGAAAGATCCCTGGGGCAGGATTGGGTCCCCTGGGCTGACTTGTCAAATCTCGTTTAGCTGGAAATTCCTCTGTGGGTTTTTCCAAGCTTTTACAAATTGGACAAAAACATTTTATCTGGAGACCCAAAATCACAATTTTTCACTGTGGAACAGCAGGTTTTGCTTGGGAAAACTAGCTTTTTATGTAGGAGAGAGTGGAAAAAAGGTGAATGCTGCAAAATGTTTCCTTTTCCCAGAACTGGCTGATCTCGGTGGCTGTACAGGTATGTGCAGAGACCTCCACGCCTGCTGGGACTCAGCTGAGCATCTCCCAGGGGCTTGTCATGGCACTAAACAAAGTGTACAGCACACAGAGGGCTTCCCAAAATGTTTAATAAATAACGAGGATCTCTTTTTAATGTATAAACTATAAATATACCATGCAATTCTTATAACTTAAAATAATTTACAGGCTGAGGTAGGGGGTGGGAGGATGTGGTCACCAGGCTTGTTCCGTGTCAGGGTCTTCCTGATTTCCGGCTGAGCACGCACACGCAGGCGGTGTCAATCCGGATGAACCGCCAGGCAGCCTGCTTGCCTTCCATGGTCAGCGCTTTGACAAAGGTGTGTGTCGTGGTGCAGTAGGAGTTCCAATGCTTTGCATCGATCCCCCGGCACCCACTGGAGACTGGCTTGGGGTCCCTGCACTTGGTCTCAAAAAAGTACTGCTTGAAAACATTGTTGTTAATGTTCACCTCTCCCAGCACTGTCACCTCTTTGCCTTTGATGTCAGTGGCTGTGGTTTTGTCCCCGACCCACATGCTGACGCTGTCACACACCGAGAACTCCCCGCGGTGCAGCACGGGGTGGGCCATCCGCTTGGCTCGCATCGTCCTGTTGTGGGGGTGCGTGCTGTGCGCGGGCTCGGTGCTGCGCCTGGCCCCCGACACGGGCGGGGGCTGCGTGCTGAACAGAACGCGAGGGGATCGGAACCGCCGCTTCCTGAACAGCCTGGGATCCACGGTGACGTTGGCCGTGGGCCCGGCTTCCCTGCGGTCGGCCTTCGGGGGGGGGTGCGGAGCAGGCGGGGGGCCCTGCTGTGCTCTAGTCCGGGGGGTGTCTGGCGTGGTGGCTCCTGCAGGACACCCCCATGGGGCACTGTCCTCCAGCTGCGGTGCTGCCTGCGCACCGACCCAGAGAGCTACGATCAGAGCGTGGTACAGCATGGACATCACGCTGCGCACCTACAACGGAACAGAAACCCAGCGTTACTGCGGACGGCACCAATGCAGGCCGAGCTGCCGACAACAGCGGCCTTGCGGGGCATCTGCTGTGGGAGCACGGATCGTACGGATCTCATCAGGTGCTCATGTGTAAGCCAGATGTGCCTCCAGAGCAGCTCATTCAAACAGCATTAATGTTCCTAATAAAGTGGGAACACTGGGAAATAATAGTGGGATTCTAATTAATTCCTTCGGTATTCGTTATTAGTAGAACATTATTTATGAAGCACTTGTTTGGGGTTAGAAATGCAGAGACCATCTGGGGGCTGTGTGTTCCCTGGGGGAAAATATCCCCTGTGATTTCTGCAGCAGCCTCGAGGCCCTGGGCGGTTGCCTACCAGGGCTGCCGCGGGCACGGCGCTGGGACTGCCTGTCCTCAGACAACCGCGAGCAACAAGTTCCACAAGTGTCTCTGACTAGCAGCTCCCGCGCCAGCGCTGGCCGCTCAGCAAACAGGAGAAAAATCCATCTGTCTGGGTGTGCAAACACGTGAAATACATTTCTTCACGTCTCTAAGAACAATATTAAGGCCCCAGCATGGCCTCGTGAGGTACCCGCCCCCACGTCTGCTTGCTCAGCCGCAGGCCAGGTAACAAGCCAGCAGCAGGCATCCCGCGAATGGCAAAGGCATTCACCAGGATTGAAATCTCAGCAAAGGGCAGATGCCGAGTTTCCTCCACGGAGCATTAATGAGCAGAGACAGGGAATAAACAGAACTGAAAGAGGCTCCTCCCTGTCTCACTGCCCTGTTTGCCTGACATGTTTCAGCTGGCCCCGGGCTCTGCTGCGTGTCCGGCAGGCATGCTCCGACTGGACAAACGGGGCAAGTCCACTTCCCGTCGTGTTCCTCTCCTTGCCCGGGAGAGGAGCAGTTACTGCTGACGCGCCCTTCCCTTTGTGCTCGGACTCCCTCCGCCTCAAGCGCAGAGGGTGAAAAGAGCGTGGGCCGGTGCTTCGGGCCTTGCTAACTGAACCTCCCAGAGGCTGCAGGATCCTGAGGTCCCGCAGGATCTTGTCAGGAAACTTATCTCAGATAAGAGCTAAACAGTGGGTGATTTGATGGATTCAAGAAACTAGTGGGAGATGCCAAGTGGGGGGAGTTTCTGCAGAGAGCAATGATCCTCAAGTCCCTGAAGCAAGGGGAGGGAGAGAGGGAGGCCAAGAGCCACGTTAGCAATCCTCTGTGCAGCAATCAAAATTGAAGGATGGAAGGAGAGGCTGGTCTCACTGCTGAAGAAAATCCTCACCAGCCCAAAGTCAATCTTGTTCAGACTTACAGCGAGGTTGGGGGCTGCTTCCTTTCCTGCACGCTGCCTGGCCCTGGTGCGCTACGTAAGGAACGGAGCTGGGAGCAGCAGGATCGCCAGGCTATCTGCGAGGCAGCCAGTAACCCCCTGTGCTCCGACGACTCAAATTGGAGTCAGATGGTTCGCAACATCTCTACGGTTTGCTTTTTCCAGCAGAAATGTTATTGAGAAAGGGCTGCACAACAAAATCCAGACGCTATCGAAACATGCCCATAACAGCCCCAACCTATTGTGTTTACATATAGACTTCTGTTTACATTTCCTTCGAAAGGAAGCAGAGCTTGGCCATGCCAATTCAAGGCGATTCTCTAGTTCTGTTTCACGCGGGATTCACTGGTCTGAAATGCAACCAGGGTAAATGTACTAAGGTCACCGCACTGAACTACTCATGCCCAGTTGAAACCTCCTCACCTGCCCCTTTGCCCCCTAACTTTGCAACTGATCCGTATTTCCCCCGCTGTGGCAAAGCTTTCTGCTGGGCATGTGGCAGGAGGTAGGCTGGCCAGGAAGAAGGTGTCTGTTTGGGATTCGGGGATGTGCAAAATGACACAGGTGGCTACACTCAAGAGGTCGCGCTGGCTGGCACAGCCATGTCTGGAGCACATACGTGCTTGCTGGCACTGAGGGCCATCCACAGAGTTACTCTGTTTGTTTCTATTCTTTCATTCCCAAGCTCAGCAGTCACTGGACTCCTGCTCTCTGAAAGTGTTTCAAGTGCATGCCAAGCCAGCTGAGCTGCCAGCCTTAGGCACACAATGCAGGGGCATCCCTTGGCAAGCTCTGGCCACGTGGGTCCTCACCAGCATGTCAGTTCTAGGAGCTCATCCGCGAGCGTGGTGAGCGTTTTCTAGCAGCCGCGACTCCCGCAGGAGTCGCTGCCATTAGAAGAACGGATGCACCTTAGTGGCCAGAAGCTGGGGACGTGCCGTGAAACTAGGAAGCACTTAGCGGAAAAGGTGACTGCTCGCTCCATAAGCCATAAATGCACCGCCGGCCACCTTGGGGGGTAGTAAACGAGTAGGCACCTGGAGACAAAGCAGGTCAGTTGCAAAGTGAGCGTGATGAAGTCTTCTGCGCTTCCTGCTCTGGAGCCCTGACCGGCCACTCCTGGGGCTTGGGGAGATGCCTCCTTTCCCGCAGCCGGCCAGGGCGCTGCCCGGAGCCTTTTCTGATGCCCTCCCTCTGGCACAGCAGGGCTGACCGCCATCTGAAGTGGGCGGGCGCGGGTGGGCTGTTGGTCTCTCTGGACGCGGTTGCTCCGCCTGTGCTTACCTCTGGGTAAACTGAATAGAAAACCGCTGGCCAGGGAGGTCTTTATTGCGTCCAGACGCTGAGCGGAGGGGGGATGCTGCGTGCCATCAGACCTGTCTGACTGCGTGGCGGAGTCTGCTTGCTGCTCTGGCTGGGCCTGGCTGCAGGAATAAAAGGAGCTGTTTCAGTAACAACCCAGAAAAATGAGCTTTTCAAGCAAACCTCCCCAGCTGCGAGCAGGAGTTGAAACGGGGCCTGGCAGCTGCCCTGGTGAGAAGCCTGCTTGCTGGGCTCTCTCCACCGGGCCTTTTACCCTGGTTTTACAGCCCAGGAGCTGCCTGCAGTGCATCTTGCACTGTTTTTCATGGATGCAGTCCTTGCAGCACAGCCACAGATCAGCCTTATCCAGTGGCTGAGGCTCTTTCTGGCTCCTCTCTGTCACAACTCCTGATTCCTGACCCCTATCCAGCATCCTCCTGTCTCGCCAGATGCAGAAGCAAGGCAATGTGGGAAGGTGATGCCTTCTGGTGCTACCACTAGAAACCAGCCTGTGACCTGGATCCAGACCTGTCCTACAGGGAGGGGCCAGTCCAGCTGAAAAGCTAGGATGGTGCAAAGCACCAAGCAAGTGCAACCGCGGTCAATCCCTGAGTTCCCTGAACTAGCACCATGGGTCGGGACAGCACCGCACCCAGGGCGAACCACTGTGGGAGGAGGCCTGCCCTGCACTCGGCAGTGGTGTGACCACACATCGGTGACCTGTGCTCTTCCTCCCTCCTCCTGGGACTGGTAAGAGCCTCTCCTACCTGTGAGGTCCATTACATAAGGTCCCAGGCAGCAAAGCACATGTGATCAGGCCTCACCCCCCAGTACGTGAATGCCGCAGGGCTCTGGGAGCGGCTGCCGTGCTGGAAGGGGCCCGGCGTGGGCCGTGCGAGAGGTGGCAGCCAGGACTCTGCACACGCCTGGCAGGGGATTGTGCTCCTGGCACGCAGGCAGGAGAGACACTTCAGCTGTTTTTTAGACTCAAAGGGCTGATCTACAGGGGTAAGCAATGCCTTCGAGTGCGCCTGCGTCTGGGGGGTGCGGCTACAACAGTGCCACCGAGGCTGCTGGGTCTTTGACTTGGGAAGTCAACAGACGCCACATCCCACTTCTCTGTGCTGATCCCAGCACCCTCGAGACGCGCTGGCTGCCCACGTTCTGCAGCAGAGTTCATTCAAAGAGGACGTTTCAGCATCAGGCTGGTGACAATGACGCGAATGTGTCCAAGGTTAAACAGCCCGAGAGACAAGCGTTCTGTGCTGTAGGTCTCAGTACGCTGCATTTTTGCAAGAATGTACTAGTAAAATAATAACCCTTTCAATGCAACCCGTCAGTTTAGTAACACTAATGATAGAGCTATAATATACACGCCACTGCCAAAAATAATCCAACAACTTTTCCAACTGTTCTGCCACCCTAAAAAAACACAGCCTCCCTCCAACTGGCCACTTATTTCACCACAAGAGAGAGTTTTGTCTCGGCAGTTTTTTTTCACTGTTCTTTTACTCCCGGCTTCCCGGATTCACCGTGGTGGCAGAATCCGGTAAATGAGCAGTGTCCTGTGAATGATGCTGAAGACGGCGTCTGTTGGTTTCCATCAGGCATCCAAGTCTCAGGGATTCAGATCATCTCACAGAGAAGTGAAATGTACTTCACTTATCTTTTCTGGTAGTTATGCTAGTTTACACCCATTCCACAAATATGTCACTTTGAATGGCAAGCCATGCATTTTTCCTCTCTCTTTCTAGCCTCTTTGCAAGTGGCATCTTCTAAATGCATATAACATTCGTCACACTTGAGTGTCTCGTGGTGATTAACATTAAAACAGAACACAACCCAACACTTAAAACTACTAAAAAAACCCGGGCAAGTGCAGCCTGGAAAAGGCAATAACCACATTTTAAATAACCCTTCCCCCTTCTCTCTGCTTTGATCATCTGTTAGGACCTGTCCAGCATACAACAAAGGAACACCAGAAAGAAGCAGAGCTGCCTGAGATCAGCTGCAAGCCAACAAAGAGCTGAACACCACGATGGTTATGGAAAAGATGACCTGTGTTAAACAACAAAGAGAAAAGAGACTCTCTCGTTGCCTGGGAGGTCTCAAGCAGCGTGTGCAGGCAGATGTGGGCAAAACAAGTGGTGGCCCAATACCACACAAAGCAAAGAAACGTCTTTTCCTTTGACTACCATCCCACATGCTCTAGGAGCGGCTCGTGGCAACAAAAAGAACAAAAGGGATACCTTGTCTGGCTATAGACTCATTTCATACTTAAAAAACATTTACTCCGGAATGGATACCACTGGCTAAGATTATTGACATTTTAAAAAAAAATCTTTTCCTTAAGCTCAAAATGCAAAAATTCTGCCTCATTGATCTTAGTGCTCTTACGTTTGGGAGCCTGTTGGGCTAGGGA
Organism: Crocodylus porosus; assembly: GCF_001723895.1. Taxonomy (NCBI): domain Eukaryota; kingdom Metazoa; phylum Chordata; order Crocodylia; family Crocodylidae; genus Crocodylus; species Crocodylus porosus. The sequence continues at coordinate 5,450,983 of NW_017728935.1, read as the reverse complement.
TATACTGCCCCACTGGAAGAATCGGGGAACAGCCTGTTAGAACACTTTGCATTTTGGCAGCAGCAACTCGTACTAGAAATAGTTTTAAAATCTATTAAGGAGCAAGACCTCATTTATTAAAAACATGGTAAAATCTGTCTTGAAAACTGCAAAGCTTGATCCAGGGTCCTTATGATGGGGAGGGAGAAAGACCTTTATAATGATGAAACAAATTCAAGTGTATGGCAATAGCCCCCTGTCATTCTATTAACACGCAGTAAGTCCCTGCAACTTAGCCTCCAGCACAATCATCTCTGTTCCCTGCAACATCACTGCTGCAGAAAAGTGGAGCACACCCGCACCCCCGCCCTGGCAAACTGAATGGTTTCACAAGAGGGGATACCTTAGCTTCTAGTGTCCCGAAAGGCAGCACATGGTTGGGTCTCTGTGGTTAAGTGAGGCCTGGGGAGCTTTTGTTGGCACCAAACCAGAATGCCCTTTCTTGTTCAAGTTTGTCAGACTCCTAACATTTTCATTAGGTCTGGAGCGGGGGGGCGTGGTATAATTCTAACTGACAGGATGGGACTCAACGATGCAGGAGGTCTCTTCCTGTGCTCTGTTCTTATGAAATTGGCTTTTATCATGAAATATTATTATATGCGCTTGGTGGTAACTGCCGAGACGTCAACAAAGTGGTTGGTTCTAATGAAGGCTGGATTTCAAGGGTATTTTTAAGTTTATGTTTAAAGCGGATTCATTGAGCTCTTTCATTAAGTCGGTAGCAAAGGTCATGGGGGGATGAAAACCTGCTATCCTAAATTTACTTGATACACATGTAATTACATTCCAGAAAGTTCACAATCTTCTAGTGTTTCTTATTTCTGGTTCCATTTGACCATGACATCATGAACAAAGGACAAGTTTCCACCAGGGAAATTCACTCAAGGGCTAACAAGAGCTCCACAGTGCCTGTCTCTCCCCAGGGACTTGAATCATTTTGAGAAAGAGAATCCCCCAGATTAAGAGCAGATTTCTTTTTTTCCCACACCTATAGAATGAAGGAAACCAGCCGCTTTCCCCTTCACCACTAACCTAGCGCAATTTAGATAGTTAAGATTCAAAGGACCACGAATTCCAGCGATTCAATTCCCAGCAGAAATTGCAGTGCTCGCCCCCCACCCCCGATTGCCTTGTTTCAATTACAGCCAGTGCTCCGAGCACGGCCACTCTTCTCTTTTTTGTAAAGCAAGAACAATATGGCTGTTCTTGTGCGCGCGGCATGTCCTACCCTCCCCCCCGCTAAGCAGCCATATTGCGAGGGCAGGCAAAATTATTTGCTGCCAGGACTAAGACTGCTAGAAGTTTTAGCGGCTGCTGCATACAGCGTTTCCTCCCCCTCTGCACAGTCATCCTGCACCTCCACAGCGATCATGTCATCAGCAGATTAGACATGTTGCAGCCATGCAATCCAGCACAGTGATACTCTCCCTTCATACTGAGTCACAGCTTTTGCCTTCGTGTGAATCACTTTGCCTGTTGCTCTCCTACGTCTCCAAATCCAGCGTATCCAACAGTAAACCTTAAATGCATCAGCCAAATAATGTTCTGGATACTTAAAAAATATCAGCGGTCCACACACATTGTTAACATTAAAAGATCTAACGTATGCTTATGACCACGTATCCCCTTCACAGCAGTTCCACGAGGGCTTCTGCTCCCCATTCACACCTCCTTTAAACCGGGAAAACTTCTCCGATTGCTCCGAAGCTCCACCTGGTTTGCACTGAGATAGATTTTGGATCCAATTCGGATATCACTTTTAAGGCAAAAGGTATCAAGAGTGGGTCTATACTCTGCTGTAAACAGCTTCTTGTACTCTTGAGCAAGGAGCTATATGGGCGTTTGATTCCAAGAACGTATGGGAACAAGTCCCTACCCAGTGAGCTTCTGCAGCACTGTCTATGTGAGCTGGGTATTGGGAGCTATGAATTCTTGCTGAAGCAGGAGTGCGGGCGGTAGGGAATAAACATCTCATTATTAGTCTGTCAGAGACCAGCGTGTATTTGTATGTACGAACAGCTCGTGCTTCCCGTCGTGCTTGCTGGACTGTATTCTCACGACATGGATTTTCCTTGTGGATTGCCACACTCCCATTCTCCTGTGAGGCTCTGTCATGCAGCTCCGTAAGGATGGTGATTTCATTGTTTTGTCATACCCCATAAGGCAAGACATGAAAGATCAGGAAAATACATAAAACCTGGCTGAGCAATTGGTAATTAAAGCCATACTGCTGTGTTTCCATTGCCCTGGCGCAAACTGAAAACCAAGCTGTGAGTTTGCAGCAGGGCACCTTTGACACCTCACATAAGCGGTGGCATGGTCCTACACAGGTTGGGGTGGCCCCGGGGAGAGTGCAGCGGCTGCTGTTTGAGCTGGGGGGGAGAACGAGCCAGCCTGCCTGCAGGCCCGCGATGCTCTGCTGCTTCCAATTACACCCCCGGCCCCCTCCCCACTCGCGGCACCATTATTGCTATTCCAGGCGCATGCCTAGGCTCCCTCCTCACTTAAAAAAGACTCATTTTCTTTCATCTATCTTATGCAACAATATCAGGTCACTTTTTCCCACCCAGACGGTTCACACCTGCGGATGAGGCCTGCTGCTGCAGCTCACACCTCCAGAGCTGGCTATCGCAGTAGAATGTCTGACCGTAACCTAGGTCTGAAATAGCAGACTGCTCAGCTTTTTGCCCACGCGCTCACTCTCTGAGGATATCCACTGTGGGACTGGAGCACATGTCTTCTATTAATTTACTTTTGTGTGGTCCAGCGTTGGGCAAAACTTTTTCCAGTGGTGAAACCAGCCTAAAGCTGTGTTTCCTTGCCATGATATAAAACCTCATTGCTGTTTTCTAACACTTTCCATAGAGGATATCAAAGCACTCGCGAAACACCTGGGACAGAGAGGACTCACTTGAAGAGGGATGGATAGAGCTACAAGGAGGGAAAGGCCTGGTTTGCAAAGGCATCTGGCACCATAGTACCAGCTTCCTACTGAGCTGTTGATAATGAATCTAGGTTAAGGCAGGAATTTCCCCTTAGCATGAAATCCTGTTGTTAAGCCCGCTGAAGGGAAGTTGCCCAAGAAGGCAGGTTGGCTCTACTGGTGTTAGTGTAGAAGGGCTGTGTTTGCTATCCAGTCCTTAAACTTGCTGAGGTTCCCCGAAAGCTTCACACAGTGCAATTAGGAACATAATATTGTTCTTCATGCGTAGCATTCATTTACCGTGGGCAAAAAAAAGATTACAGACTGTGAACCGACTCCATGGGCTGCAGCCTTCCAACCACAGAGAAGCATTTGCTGGATGAAGGTGGGTTCACTGATTCTGGCCACTACAGCTTTTTCCAGCATGTGCAGCCTGACACTAACCAGAGCCGCTGAGGAGAGCATGTGGCTGTGTCTGGGGTTGGAGGGAATCCTGCGTCTCTCCATGGGGTGCCTAGCCGTTCACAGAGCTGAGCAGCGCTGCCTAAGTTCAAGGGGCTACTGGTATAAGGACACTTGGTATGTGTAAGTATTGCAAAATCAAGTCCCAAAGGAGAAAAATAAGAGGAGTGGGTGCATCTTTATTTGTATCCTGGGTTAGTTTTTTGGTGCTTGTGTATGTTGATAAAGAAAACACAACATAGCCTCTTAAGTGCCCACGTTTACTGACCAGCAGTAAAATGAATCATTGCAATTTAAAAGGGAAAATATAATTTAATATCCTTTTTGACCCAATCAAATACAATGAAGCAAACTTTCGTTCGACAGACAAATAAACATAACCACATGGCTATGTTCGAGTCCAAGGCATGACGCCATTTGGAACGCCTGTTGTCAATTCTGAGACAATACATTAAAAAAGATGACAGATTTTGGGGGATGTGTCAAAAAATTAACCTCAAGATGTACTCGAATCTCTTGTGACTTTACGATTAGAAAAATGCTGATGTTCCTCAAATTTAAGAACTGATAAGGGTGTTTCTCGGAGTGTAAATAATCTGGTGAGTGTTGAGTCACGCACTGCTCATGCTCCCCGCAGCAGGTGTAAAAGAACAAGTTGCCAGGCCAAACAGGCTTCACTAACATGACCTGGAGCAGTGACATGAATTCTGGTAATGGGAACGAGAGTGACGCCGGCATCACCATAACACCGTGCAATAGGTTGGCAGCATGTCAATACGTTAATCGCTTTCCCAAAGTGTTGAATTAGAGCGTGTACTGCAGAGCCCGGAAAGTGTTGTCCTGCTCCCCGATGACAATGTCCCTGCTGTTAAATGCTTTGTGAAGCACCGACAATGCGCTTGACCTTCTATCGGACAGGTGGAGCCATGTAGAGCATTGAACGACCCCCTTCCCTCCCCACTGCAACTGGTTTTTCCAGAGGTCACCATGAGCATGGATTTCACTGTGAGCACACGCATGTGTAAGCGTGTAACCTTTTCTGAGTAGCAGTGTCCTCCAAGGTCACACATGCATCTTGTGCTGTTACCTGCTCCAACTAGGGGCATGAAGGGCAGAGCAACTGCAAGCCTCCAGCTTCCTTCTTTGCAGTTTGAAGCCTGTTTGTGGAGGATGCTTCACAGTGGGGGACCCAGGCCAGGTTGTGCGGCTGAGGCTGCACATAGCGTATCAGACACAAGGGTAGGATCCAAACAGACGCAACCGTGAAGAAGAATGTGAGTTTGTACAGGGAGCACGTGAAGTGGGTGACAGGGCCTGAGCAAGTGCCAAAGTGATGCATTTTGGGCCCATTTGGGAAGGACGGAGCTGGGCCTTCTTGGAAGGTGGTGGGGAAAAGACTGCGGCCTCGAGAGGGACAGATGGCGCTGCCAAGCAGGGAGGAGGGGAGAGTTGGATTTGAGAGACAGTGCAGGGCTTGGACATGTCCTTGGAGAATAAAGATGAGTCCGAGGGTGCAAGCCCAGCAGCCAAAGGGATGGCAGAGCAACAGGGACAGATAAAAGGAGGGAAGAAGGGAGAACTGAAAAGAGAAGAGTTTGATTTTAGTTATAGTGATGTCGCTGGCAAGCTGCCCATGCAGAGGAGCCAGCAGAGGCTTCGCTGGCCACAGGGGGCAATAAATAAACGCTCTGCATGAAAATCTCTGTCATATGAGAGCCCTGAAAAAGAGGGCTTCCCTCTCCCAGGCAGAGCAAGACTTCTCCTTCCTTGCATCCCACACAACGGCTCCATCGGCGTGACTCGCATCCAGGAAAAGCCATGAGGACATGTGCATCTCAGAGCCGCTCCGTGCTCAGGGTGCCCGCAAGGGGAAGGCAGCTATGAGCTTGTCTCTAATAAAAATATTTTTGCAGTGTGTGTAACTTACAGTGGTGAAATGTCACTTCAGACAGTGTAAACTGTAAAGGCCTAAAAGACTTGGATGGAGCTTTAAACCACGGTGACTAAGAACGGCATCACAGGGACTGGTCTTAGACTCTGCTTGGCCTGTCCTCGCTGAAGTAACAAAATAGGAACTTTGAATGAAGTCATGAGCCCACTTCTCAGGCTGACACATCAACCGTGACTCACCAGGTCAATAAGGGCCATGCCTGGCAGACACAGCTCGTGCTGAAAGCATGCGCCCCCACGCCCGCCGTCAGCAGCGTTCCTTGCAGGAGACGACAGGCGTGAGCAGCGAGGGCCACGGCACCCTTCTGCAAGCCTACAATGGGAGGAGGGAGGGTGCTGAGCACGCATCCATCTGCAGCTACGTTTCTGGTTCAACTCTAGCCCAGGCAGTGACAATCGCCCAGACGCTCTTCACTGGCCACTCGTGATGTCTCAGGACCTCTGCCAGCAATGTCAGCCTGGAGGGCAGGGGATTGTGAGGCCACAGGGTCACACTGGCGGCAGAAGGGGCAAGGATGGGAGGTCCGTGCACAGGAGAAAGTGCCCTTCCCCAGCCAGGCTCCACGCTGGGGGAGCAGAGTTGACTAACCTGTGAGAGACTCCCCTTCCCAGAAAGATATTCACGGGCATCTTTGGGACCAGGGTTCTCCAAGCGTCTGCCAGGAAAGAGCAGGCATTCATGAGAGCCCCTCCGCAGCACTTCTTTCTTGCTTAAAAATACCACCCCTCTCCCGAGTACTGATATGTGACCTTGAGGACAGTATCCATCCCCATTCCCCATTCATCCCAGCTTCCCCCTCCAGTGTGGAGGGCTAGCAGGGTGCATGCAGCACGCAGCGAGAACCGCTTAGGTAACGGAAGCAAAATGGCCTCCCCTCAGCAAATATTACTAAAATTAGCTCCGTCAGGCTAAATATACCACTGGGCCTTTAAACACAGCAAAGAGAAAACGAGCTAATGGCCACTTACCAAGCTGCTGAGCTACTTCTCTGGAAATAAATGACGGGAAAGAACATCAGAGGGGTCATGTGTGAGGCTCACGGCAACAGGGCCCTAATCCTTATTAAGTCAATGACCTGAATGGTGTAAAATTGGCACAATGGGATGAACCAGAAATAGAAATGCTACTTACAAAGAGTTAGCCAGCTGATCCTGCAGTTACATAATTTTGGTTGATCGTAGTAGGAGCCGTAAATCAAACCCTAAAACTCGTGGGCGACACGTGATTAGCTTGGAATCTCCCACATGGGCTTCAGCCTGCGCGTGTGCTATACAGGGCTCCTGGGTTTCATAAATACTAACTCACTGGCACAAGGCAGACTGCCACGCAGACACCCCGCACAGACGCCTCCGACTTTGACAGACAGGAAAACCGCATCAGAAAACGTGCGGTGCAATTTGCTCCCATGTAGAGCCAGAGTATCCAGTGGCTGTGCGAATGCAGTTGTGGAGGGGCTGCGGGTGACGCCCACCACTCCCTGCGCGAGGCCAGCGTGAACTCGCTCGGTCCCCTGTTGCACTCAGCACAGGAAACCTGGCCTTCCCGGGGTGATGGCTGGTGCCTAGGGCCCTTCCTCTGACCCACCCGACAGTGAGTCCCTGGGCAGGGGCAGCGGGCAAGTGCTGGCCCAGCCTTGGGGTGAGTGTCCCCAACAGCAAGCAAAGCTGCAAATGACACTTCCTCCCGTGCCCGGCCTGCCATGCTCGGCCCTGTACCACAGCCAGCAGGCACCGTTCAGTGACTGGAGATCAAAATCCAATACAGACGGTGTTTGATAGTGCATGAAAGCACAGGGACTCCTGGCTCCAAGAGTCAGTATTAATCTTTCTATCGCTAGCAGCTCCCAAAACTATGTTGGAATTGAAAAAATAAAATAAAATAAAGCAAGAGGCTAATCAGACAATGATTTTACTATCATGTCTTTTGGCCAAAACAATCTTTTATGGCAGAAAAGTGTAATGGCTTTAAGGATTGTTGAGCTTTTCCAAGGGCTGATCCTGTTCCACTGTCCAGGAGGGAATGCAGATCCTGATCTCTGCCCAGGCCCTGATTATAATAAGACCCAGCTGAACTGTAACTTCCACTGAAACATTGCATCCTTGTTCAGCTGTCTAAATTTCACTTTTTTACATTCTCCTTGTCATTTTTTCCACCCTGCTAAGTCTGCCTATTGCCCTGTGCAGAAACAGATGGAAAACAGATAATGCAGAGATGATGTATAAAATCAAAACAAGTAAATTAGCCCTGATAAGCATCCCGTGGGCAAATGGAGGCCATCAGTGTGAGCCTTCTCCAGACCCTGAATTTAGAAAATAATGTTCTTCAAACACACACAACACCCAGGAACTGCTGACATGACCTTCACAGTATTTAATAGTTTTCATTTCAGTCCTTTGTGCTCCATTCACTCCCTGTCCAAAGAAGAAATTTGAAGAACAAGCTCCTACCAGATTCTCTGACAAACAAGCCTTCCAGCACTTTCACATTTGGTAAAAGCTACAAATGTTTTTCAACAGGAGGAAATTTAATGTGGTGTGAAATAGGATATTATCAGACACGTCTGCATTTGATAACTTTTAAGGAGAAAAGGAAAATGCACCAACGGAGTTCAGATCGTAAGCCTGAAATGCAGCTCTGAGTATTACTGAGATGTTCTTTGATGTTCATAAGAACTTTGCAATGATACCAGGACAAAAAAATTGCACTGGAATGACCCTGATGACTGCTGTGAATGACCAGAGCTCCTGTCAAGGAAAGGTGCACAGCCTCAAGAGACTGTCCCAGAGTCATATGTGTTCCTGTGCTTGAGCAGGGCTGTCTCAGGCCAGCTGCACATGCTGCTGGAAGGTCTTGCATCTTGTCACCAACGTCTCTGTTGAGCCTGTTCAGTCATCAAAGCTTTGGTCACACGTGATCTCTCAGGACATGGCATACATCTGAAAAATGAAACTGAGGGGATTTCGAAACTGAGTACAACCAAAATGCTGGTGTTCTGGCATTTCCAGCAAGAAAAAAATGTAATGTTTGTTTGCTATAAAAGAATGTCACGTTCCATGTGTGTTACAGGGACGTGCAGAAGGGTCCTGCCACACCTTAGCATCGCCAGCTCGTAGTGTCAAAGGGCCCTGCCCGAGGGGAGTCCAGTAAGCAACAGATATTGTGCATATGAGCACTGTGCATGTATCTGGTCACTAAAACATGCAAAAAAGTAAAGATGTGGTGCTTGTATCAGCTGTTATCCTGACTGCACTGGCGATGGAAGGCAAAGCACGTGTCTTCGTGCCCAAAGGGGGTGGGGTATATATCTCAAGTCTCCTACTGCATATCAATCCTGAAATAAAGTACTGTTTGGTAACAGCCACTTTCATTCAAAGACCTCAAACCACTTCATAAACAGCAGTCAGCCCATGAGGGAGCAACAGGAATTATTTGCAGGGTCAGTACCAGCATCAGGAATGTAACCTCAGGACTCTTGTCTAGCATTTTCCTTCTCTGGCCACTAGATAAGTTCCCTCTTCTTTCCTTTACTTCAAGGAGATTCTTCCAAGGAAAGTGGATTCTAATGAGCGAGGCCTGCTACCCACATGAGCCCTACAAGTCTTCTTGGTCACAGCACATGAATCTCTCCTTTGTTGACTCACGTTACAGCCCTGAAAAATAACCTGCCAATTTGAAATAGGTAACAGGAAAACTCTAATGAATGCCTCAGAGATTTACTGCCTCGTCTTTGGTGCATTTGATGTGTGCAACAGCCGACAGCATTCCTACAGCAGTAACATTTACTCACTGTCACATGCTCTTTGCTGTTTGTTCTGTGCTGCTCATTTGATTTAAAATGCACATGCTCTTTAGACATATATATATTTAAAATATTAGTAGTCTAATTCAGACCTCTAAAGCCTGCATAAGCCCTTGCTGTGATGAGATAAGAAGAGCATATACAAGGAAGGACAAAGTATGGTCTCCTGGTTCAGGGTGAGGACTAGGAGTCGGGGCTTTGGGGGTCTCTCCTCGGCTTTGCTACCTTACTCACAGCTTGGCCCTCATCAGGTCACGTAAACTCTCACTGCCTCAGTCTGCTCCTTGGAAAAGTAAGATTTATTTCTCTCAAAGGTCTGTGGTCACACTGAAAGTGGCTGAGATCCTCTGGTGACATGGTCTATAGTCTAGTCTAAGGCACAAGTTTCCCTCATGCCCAAGCATCCCCCATGCCCATAGCAGAGCCGCTGGCATGGCTGGTCAGGTCCCAGAGGACTGGAAAAAGCCAGTGTGGTCCCTGTTTTCAAGAAGGGGAGGAGGGAGGAACTGGGAAACTATACGCCAGTTAGTCTTACCTCTATGCTTGGGAAAACTCCGGAAAAAATCATTAAGGATCACATTCGTGGGAGCCCAGCAGGGAAAATAATGCTGAAAGGAAATCAGCACAGGTTCATAGCAGGTCGATCCTTCCTGGCTAACCTTGTTTCTTTTTATGAACAGGTCACAAAATGCTTAGATGCAGGAGTCGAGGTAGACGTCATCTACTTGGATTTTAAGAAAGCCTTCATACAGTATAGTATTTCATCCTAGTCTCGTTAATAAACTGAGCAGCTGTGACGTGGATGATTACACAGGCAGGTGGGTGGCAAATTGGCTCAGGGGTCACACCCGGACAGCAGTGGTGGACGGGTCAATATCCACCTGGAAAGATGTGGGCAGGGGAGTCCCGCAAGGCTCGGTCCTTGGTCCGGTGCTGTTCAGTGTCTTCATCAGTGACTTGGACACGGGTATGGAGACCACCCTGTCCAAGGTCGCAGATGATACCAAATTATGGGGCAAAGTTAATGCACCAGAGGGTAGGGAATGGATCCAGGCAGATCTGGACAGGTTGGAAAAATGGGCAGAATGAAATAAGATGCACTTCAATAAAAACAAGTGCGAAGTGCTGCACCTCAGCAAAAAGTCCCACCAACACATTTATAGGCTGGCGTGACCTTCTCAGCAGCACAGCAGTGGAAAGGGACCTTGGAGTCATAGCTGACTCCAAGATGAACATGAGAAGCGATCAGTAAAGCTAACCGCACTTTATCATGCATTAGCAGATGCATGACGAACAGGTCCAGGGAGGTGATCCTCCCCCTCTGTGTGGCACTGGCCAGGCCGGAGCTGGAGTCCTGCGTCCAGTTCTGGGCGCCGCACTGCAGGAGGGACGTGGAGAATCGTGAGAGGGTTCAGAGGAGGCCGCTCGTATGGTCAGAGGCCTGCAGGCAGGGTCCTACGAAGACAGACTGAGGGACCTGGATCTCTTCAGCCTTCGCAAGAGAAAGCTGACAGGTGATTGTGTGGCCACCTACCAATTCATCGGGGAGGGCAGCAGGGAACAGGAGATGCTCTGTTTACTAGGACATCCCCTGGAGTAACTAGGAACAATGGCCACTAACTGGCGGAGAGCAGACTTAGGTTGGACGTTAGAAAGAACTTCTTCACCGTAGGGTTGCCAGAACCTGGACTGGGCTCTGAGCGCGGGGGTGCTCTCCCCTCCCCTGGGGGTCTTTAAGAGGAGGCTGAACATGCACCTGGCTGGGGTTGTCTGACCCAGCGCTCTTTCCTGCCCAGGCCAGGGGGTTGGACTCGGTCACCTACTGAGGTCCCTCCCGACCCTACCATCTATGAATCTATCTTAACAAATGCACCAGGCACACTGAGCTCTGTGTGGAAATGTTACAATGCTGTTTGACTTGAAGAATAAACTTGGTTTTCAAAGCTTTAAATTACTTTTCTTGTTGCTTGACTAGGAAAATTAAGAATAAAACAAAACGCCCCAAACACATCATTTACTTTCAAGCCCTGCATAACTGGAACATGTTCACGAGCAGGCTGAATTCTGTGGTCTTTTTTGTGTCTCAGGGTTGTGATGCCTTGGTCTCAGAGTACCAACCCCTGCAAGCCATGGAAATGACAGACGCACGTTATCGTACAGAGGATTTGCCTGCAAGGGCTTGATGAGGACCTGCATGGGACGTGCTGTGCATAGCGCAGCGGGGACCCACTCTGAGGACTCTGAGGAAGCACCGAGGGTCAGCGCCTTCCTGTTTCTTCTCTTTCAATATATGTAGCTTGATCATTTCAAAAGCCGCGGTTCATCAGAGTGCCCAGGGACTGCTTCACTGTACGAAGGCAGGGGGTAATAGTTTCTGGAGATAGCCCTGGATTGAGTCAGTGCAGGAAAAAATGTAACTTGAAGAATTTCATGTTGGTTCCTGGTGACCTCCAGATAAACAAAACTACCGGACAGATGGACGTGCAACGCTCCTGCTTGCTGCTCAGACAAGCCCCATTTAAATCTGATGCAATTTTGAAACAACAGGGTACAAACTCCTAAGAATAAGGTTGATAGCTGAATTAGCCACAGAAAACACTGCTTGAAGCACTACAGAGACCCAGTGTCATCTGCATCACAGCTGTCCGGTTCTCTGGGATCACAAGTCATTGCACATGAGAAACAAGGCTCTCCTGCCGTGCACGAGAGGTCACCAAGAAAAAAACATCAGGTTGCTCTTCCTACTCCTTAGGTTTTGAAGCTGTGTGTATTGATGCTCTGGTTCATCTGCACACCATCAGAAGCAGAGTGGGAAAGAAGGCCAGCTTTTGCCTGCTCTGTCTGGAGGACACAAACAAAGCAGCTAGTCTCTAGGCAGGGAGAGGAGATGCTTTACGCACAACGGTGCTCCCAGAGTTCATGGTCAGGTGTTCTCGTACTCGGCAAGTTTTAGCTAGTGTGAAGGTATGGCATTTGCATAAATCTGTTGCTGTTGTATAAACTGTTCCATGCCTAAATTCTTCTACACATGTGTTCGACCCTGAACTGTGAAATATTTGCCTTTGATGGATGATCAGCAGCTCACACTGTTACAATTCCCATCTGTCCAAATCTATGGGCCATTTGAGCAGCAGATGCTGTGTCTCTGTTTTCCCTTTACCATTCTTGCATTTTTTTTTCCCGTTGCCTCCAGTGGTGAGAAATGCAAGGGGACCCTCCGCTGTCCACTGCGCATGGCTGATGTGCTGTCCTTCTGGGCTTTAGGCCTCAGCCTCTGCGGGAGAAGAGGGACTTCATAGTTTCTAGGGTTGGAAGGGACCTGAGCAGATCATCTAGTCCGACCCCCTGCCATGGCAGGAAAGAGTACTGGGGTCAAACGACCCCAG
>NW_017728935.1:5418545-5438323 GCF_001723895.1 Crocodylus porosus | reverse complement strand
AAGGTCTGGAACAGCCTGCCATCGGAGGTGGTTCAACACCTTCAAGAGCAAATTGGATGCTTATCTTGCTGGGATCCTATGACCCCAGCTGACTTCCTGCCCTTTGGGCAGGGGCTGGACTCGATAATCTCCCGAGGTCCCTTCCAGCCCTAATGTCTATGAAATACGAAATCTGTGAAATATAGTACAGTTGTTGTTTTTTGCGTTCTGTTTTCTGCCATTTTGTGGTGCGTAAACCTGTGCCCAAAAAACAGCGAGGAAGGCCAGGTGGCCCATTGCTACAGTCAGCAATGGTTGTGGAGAGGCAAAGTACACGATACTGTTCAGTCCACTTTTGCAAAGGAAGATGCTACTTGCTACGTACCAACAGGCCCCTTGCGCTTTCTGAACAGTGTCTTCCGAATCGCAGCTCAGGTCCCAACTCCTGCTGTTTGAACCGCCAAGCCGCCACTGTCACTGCCCAGCTCACATTCCCGTTGCTCCTACATACGGTATGTCCCCGATCGTCTATGCTGGTTCTGAAACGTAGCACTTGTGCAGAGCAGAGGCCCAGCCCAGCCCAGCCCAGCCCAGCCCAGATGTTTCTTGCTCTCGCACACCCAGCCTGGATTTGGCATGAAATATTTATCTCCTCTGAGCTCTTTCACAGCACTAGATATGAGCCCTTTCCACAGGGGATCACAGGACATGGCTCTGTGGTACAGACATGGGATTGAGACAACCTGTCTTTGGAGAGTGCTGAAGTGAGCTCCCTCTGTTTACATGCAAAGGAGTCTGGCAGAAATAGGCCTTGCTAACCAGCTTCCCAGCTCTGAAGTGCAGAGCCTGTGGGCAGAGCAGGGCAGATGCCACGGGGGGAAGAAGGTCAAGCCCTGGAAATTATAGAGGGGAAGAGCAAGGACAGCAACCGAGTCCCAAATCAGCCAAGAAACCGGGTCGCAAGGGTCGGTCTGGTGCAGACGGCATGGCAGGCCATTCCAAGTCATCTTCCTCTCAGTTTTCTCAGAGCTGTATGCTGGGGCAAGGAGGGAGAAGGTATCCTGGGTGCAAGATGTCCATGTGCCCCAAGTGAGATCTCTGAGTGAGGCGAGCGTGGCTTCAAGTACAGAGAAATCTGACAGCTCCAAAAATTTAGCAGTCCTTAGTTTCACAGCATCTGACAAAGTAGGTTGTTGCCTATGAATGCTCTTGCCTCTCTGAACACTTTGTCTCACCCTGCCCTACCTTCTGGCTGTCCTCAGCTCGATACAACCCTGAACCTGGGTGACATGCCCACATGCGGTTGCTGCCCATGCAGATGTCGTAGAGGGGAACCTCTTGCTCTCCCTGGTAGAGACAGAGCTATTTCCAAACGTGCCTGGTGAAGAGTATCATCCAGGAGAAACAGTGGGTTATTGTCCCCTCCCTGCATACTTTGAACATCAAAATGGTGACTGTCATGCAGACACAGTGATACTTGTCTGCCTTGTGCTTAACAGGGGACTTGGGTCTCTCCAAGAATTACTGCATCCTAATCAGCAGGATGTAAGCAGAGTCTTGCTCTTGTTAATGAGCAGAGTCCGGCCTAGGCTAGCAAGAAAGTCCAAAGCAACACCATCCTAAGCGTGATGGGAACAACTGAGAAGTCAGCTAGTAATAGTAATGTCTGCCATGCAGCCACTCACCACCTATGGCCAAATTGGATCGGGACAGAGTCCTGCACTCATCCTGCCAAATTCTGGGACCTCTCTGTTGTTGTCAAAACACCCTGAGCTTTGACTGCCCTCTTACATGGGAACGTGCAGTGCAACGTTGGGGGTTTTTCTCTTGTATTTTAAATTAAAACAAATACAATCCACTTTGCATGAATTTCAGAATTTATGTCACGCTTGGTTCAGAGCAGGGGAGAAAAATAATTTGTCCTCTGTAGATGAAACCGTTACTCTTGCAATTACTATTTTCCATGTAATTTCAGGGAAAAGAGCTCACAATTTAGACATAAAGCCTATGAGCAGAGCACTCCTTGCTGGCAGCTCGTAGTGCTGAGAAGCACATGTTCATGTTTTGCTAACTTCCCAGCAGAACGGTGGGAGTGCAAGCAGGGACAACTCAACCTTCGCGGGTCTGTGCTGTTCTGTGATGCCCGGAAAAAGGCAACCTCCTGAGCAGTGAAAAGGCAGTCAGACCACCTGGGAACAATGCTCTCCCCGACTGCAGCAGCCGGAAAGGAATCACGTTTCTCCCTGTCACGGGAAAAGCCTTCCTCAGGGCGATGTCAGCCCGGCGCAGAAGCATCAGTAGATACAAAGCAGAGAGAAGAGCGGGTTGTATTGTGGCTCAGGAGACAGCGAATCCTGCAACTCGCAGAGAGGATAACAAGGAAGGCAGCCCCCTCCCCACAGCAGTGATCTCCAAGCAGCGTCCCACCGCCTGCACAAGCCTATGCCACGGAGCATCCCTTGCTCCAGGGGACCCCAGCCGGGCAGCCGAACGGCTCTGCACGGATGCTGCTTTGAACCGGCTCTGTTTTTACTGCTGCTGCTTGGCACTGTCAGCGGGTGGGTCACGAAGAAGTGATTAGGCCGCACAAACACTGGCTCGGCATGGGTAGATGGCAAGTGTCTAGAAGATCTAGACTTTGCTGATGACATTATACTGTTGGGCATCACCAGGGAAGCTGCAACCTGGCAGGAACAGCAGCTGAGCAGGGCTCCAGACCTGCTACACCAGAGCAAGCGTCCTTGGAGCCGACATCAAGCAGTAACACTGCCCCACACAGCAAAAGCACTGAGAATCTGTCAGCTTGGGCCGCACCCAGCTGGCCAACGGGGACTTCCCAGCGCCGTGACAGGAAGGATAGGAAAAGCATCCACTAGAAACCCACATTGTACAGCACCTGCACAAAACTGAGGCCTTCCCACTTGCGTGTAATCTTAGACTTAACATATGACTATGAGAGCTGGAGCTCTAGTAAGCTGTGGGTCTGGAAACTAGATGTCTTTGAAACACACACCTACAAGGGGGTCTGGGCATTGCACAGAAAGAGCTCAGCACTGGCGCAGATACACGAAGCTCACCAGCCGGCCTCTCTTGTCTCCCCCAGAACCGGACTGAAGTACCGGGCACGTTTGCTGCAGAGATGCCAACAAACAGACTCACTCCCATGTGAAGCTGGCAAGTAGGAACCAGGCGGTGCAGGGAGGGGAGGGTGTCCGCAAGGAGCCCTGAGAAGAGCCTTTTGCAGGGCAGCTGTTCTCAGCCGCATTGAGCAGGGGCAGCAGGAAATGACGCAGGGCGCGAGGGGACGAGACGAGTGTTACTGTGCAAAGGCTGAATGAACAATGAAGTGCGTTCTAATTGCTTCTCCGGCAAAATGCCGAAGGTCATTCGGCGGCGACAGCGTGTTGCCTTGCACGCGTGTGTGGAAGGAGTCTCCTCAGGATGCCTTAAAGCATTCGTTTCTTCCCATGATCGCTGCGATCTCTGTGACATTCATGTGGCTGTGGGCAGGGGCTGCAGAGCAGGTGTTTCTGTGAATGAGTGTCAGGCTAGGTCCCTGCAGAGGAAGCGTTTATGTAATGTGCTTGGTGTAACGAGCACAAGGGTTCAGGGCCCAGGCGGGTCTGCAGGACAGCCTCCCCCACCCAGACACTCCTCCCCACGGAGAGTCCGCAGGCAGCTCTGTTCTGCAGACACCGCAAGCCACCAGGGCCAGGATCTGACCTGCAAAACTGTGAGCAAGATTTCACAGCACGTTACCTCAGTGAGATGAGCAGAGGAAATGGGCTGCGTCACCTCTACGGTCCTTCCCTTTGATGTATTTTTAATAAATATTTTCACGTTCTGGTTGCATGCAGGGAACAGCTGGTGCCTGAGTAACACTGAACTCCCATACAAACTAATCCCGTTGTTTGGCAGTCTGGCGGACACAGTGCTTGCTTTTCCATGCCAGGCCTCCCTCTCTCACTCCTGTTACTTTCAAAACATTCCTCTTTGCTTCTAGCTTGTCCAAGACAGACCCTGCTTGGAGCAGGGAGGAACGAGGCTGGGCCAAGGGGCGGGTGGAACCCGTTGGCTAGCTTGGTCCTGTTTAACTTCACCACTCACCCCATTCAGACAGTAAATACTGGGGGACAGACCCACATCGTCCTACTTCTTGGCAAAGCACCACAAGTGTTTTGCTGCTAAATGCAGACCATACATAAATAACAGTGATCGTATCAGCCTGCTGCCACTTCCATCATCCCCTGAAGATATGCTATCCAGCCATTTCCCTTCACTTGGCTTCTTGATTCTCACTGTGAGAAATCTTGGATCAAAGTTTAATAATTTAGAGACAACTTGTGTACTGCAGCCCAGCAGCAGTGTCTGTGCTCCTGTCTAGCAAAGAAAGAGGTCAGATTTGCCTAATGAAACATCTCAGCGCTGGACTCAGCGGCCACTTGGCTAGACAGCCATTGGCATGTGCTTTTTTATTCACCACGCAGCGATTGTATCCTTCTGGTCTAATCCAAATTCGGGACACATTTTGCCGAGAAGAAAACAAGAGAAAAGGAGAAAAAAACTCGCCCTTTTAAAGTCTGGAATTCCTCCCACAAAGGGCAGGGATCAATGGCCATAGGAGAGGCAGCAGGATTCAGTTGCAGGGTTGTGTTTGTCAGCCCTGCTGCTCCAGAACAGGCTGCAGGCTACAGTTCACTGACTGTCTCTTGGAAGCTCAGCCGGAGGTGATGGGAGGGAATTAAGTGAGCAATATTATGACCCCACCAATGATTTTAGGCTCCCTTTGCAGCCAAGAAAGTTTTGCATGTACTGATCACTCAAGAGAATCATCAGAAGTTTACGTCTTTATGTTGGTGTGAACAGTTTTCCCTGTGCTCCAGCCAGCACCCAAAGGATTACAGAAAGGAAAGAGTTTTAAATAAAGGAAATGCCAAACAACACTGAAATGAATCGAAGATGTGTGGCTGAGTTCCCTGAGCCACTTAGAAATACCCTTAAACATGCTCATTTTTCAGCTAAAAGACCTTCAGTGGTGTGATATTTCCAGCAATTACTTTGTTTCTTCCAGAAGAGCCAGCATATTCTTCACAATGCTCCAGGACTGCAGAAGGGGAAGCTGTCCCAAGCGGCCCTGGGTCCTGCTGTTGGGAAGGGGCTCGTGGAGCACAATGGTTCTTGCTGGTAGCGAGTGCCCTGACCCAGCGCTGTCTCCTGGCTAAAACTAACTGCACAACTTTTGCTCCCAAAACGCAACAGGCAGCAAAAGAGAGGACCTACAGTCTACAACTCAGCGAGTTACGAGCGCTGCACAGATCAACTGGCCTTTGCAATCCTCCCGCCATGAGCTAGGAAAGGATTTTAAACCCCAGGCACAGGAAGGCTGCGGAGCTGCCACTGCTACCCAGCAAGTCGCCTGCGGAGCCAAGACTGGAGCATGGTGCCCTGACTCCTCCTCTCAGCCTGACCCCTCTCGATTACGCTCCTGGGAATGTCGTGCTCTACCTGGTGTTTTAGGATCCTGGGTTGGGCTCTGGGAGAAAGCAACAGTTTTTAGGGGTAGATCTGTTTTCCACTGGTGATGGCAACCTACAAATAGTACTACAGGCAGGAAAAACGTCACCTAGAAATGAGATGGACCATTGGGAGCAAGTCAGAAAGGCTCGAGTGCCTAGCAACTTCTTCTGCTGTTACTTTCTTTAGGAGAGTCCCCCAAAAGAGCATGACTTACTTTTAAAAAAGTTGTTATTAGAGACAGGAAACACATTCTTACTCCTTATGAGCTGACTGTAGGCTGTATTACCTGTGATAACCTTTGGCAAGTCAAAAATTGTGGTGTTTCCTGAAGGCGCTGCCTGGTTCCAACTCTGCCCCAGGTTATGCGCAATGATGAGAACTTTATCATCAGCACATCTGTAACTGAATCACTCTTCCTTCCTGCCCCCGGAGTTCAGCAGTTTCACTTTTGTGGTCTGCTGGCTTTGATATATCGTATTTGATTTTTGTCATTTCAAGTGATTTCATCACGTGTAAAATAGGAAATTCCATGCAAACCTGTTGCCTGATGCCATGTCACGTTTTACTCATTTGTGCGAATGAATAATCGTACGTATCATCACTGCCCAATGTGACGCAATGCTCTTCTTTAATTACTAACCACAGAGCAATGAAAGTTACAACCATAAGGACTGCCTTCAAGTTATGGATCTGGGGTTGAATATTCGTTGCTACAGCTGTGCTATGTACTGTGACCCATACAACCGACATAACACAGGCAGCAGGATCCAAGTGGGGCCAGACCATTGCTACAGCTTGAGCTCTTATGGTCTTCACTCTACCCCAGCCAAGGTCACAGGGTGATGAATGCTGAAGATGAGCAACTCCAGCCTACAAGGCACATCTAGACAGATTAGGACTTGCACCTTTCTCAGAGCCGAAGCTGAGGCTCAGAATTTCCAAATGAAACCAATGTTTGAACAAAGGAACTTCCTTTAACGTGCTTCCATCAGTGACCATAAAACTGAAATGAAAAGGGGACCCATCCTTGAGGAAGGAGAGGAAATAATGAAGTAAATGCTAGGGCATGACTGACGCTGGCCTAAGCTTCACCCCCATGCTCTGTGCCCTGTGTTAATTCAAGCTGTGTGCCTACAGGAGGTCTCACATCCCCGTGCTGGGAGTGCTAGGCCACATCCACACATGCAGGGGAGCGCGCTTGTAGCGGCTGGTTGCTGCAGGCTCCGCTCCTCCCCTCGTGGCAAAGGAGTAGCGGGGCGTGGTCTGTGGCCGTGGGCCCAAGGACTCTGGCCAGCTCCTCCCAGTGGGCCCTGGGGGGGTCTCCCTGCCCCCGAGCACTGGCTGCACTCATGCACTGCATGAAATTGTTGGCGCAATGCCTTGGCCTTGCTCTGGACCAGCTGCCATGTTTTGCTGCGCCCCCGCTCGGCCATCTGTGCAGCCGTCGCCCAGTAAACGTACTCGTGAAAGTGTCCCTGAGTGAAGTACTGCAGTGTAGCCTCCGGGTCCCAAATGGCCAGGAGGCGAGCCATCTCCTGGGTCCCCGGTGCCCGACCTACGCCGACTCCTGCAGCTGGGTCTCCCACCTGCCCACAGCGGACTCCAGTGCCGCCTGCAGCTGTGGCCTGCGTGGCCCTCACACAGAGGCCCCGGGGCAGCCCGGCTGGCCCTGGTTGCCTCTGTGGCGCCAGGACAGGCCCTGGATGCCTGGCAGGCTCAGCAGGAGGCAGCTGCAAGCCCTGCCGTGCTTCTGGAAGTGTGCTGGAGCAGCAGGGGCACAACCGAAGCACTAGAGATGCTTGGCTGGCAGCCAGAGCATCACGCTGGAGGACCAGGCCTAGCACATGCTTTTTTCACGTGCTCTGCACCACATTTTTTTTCCCAGCGCTTTTTTTTTGCTATTGGGCAATCCCAGCAGCAAATTTTGACACCACGTTGCAAATTAGCAGCACAGTGCACATTTTAACCTTCAGCATGTGCAGTTTGTGGCAAAATAAACTGCACGCGTCCTCATGTGTGGACACAGTCCTGCCAGGCAGCCCAAGCTTCCCGTTCAAAATTCTCTTGGTCCCTGGGCTGAGACTGTTAACGCTCTTCCTGTAGGCAGGTAGCGCTGCAAGGGGCGGCACCATGGCCAGAAAGCATCTGTCTTTTACGTGCTTCAGTACAGGGTGATAGCACACCTAAATCATTCCTTTACCTAGCCCAGTGCTGCACGCACTGAACAGCTCTCACATTTGCCCCAGACTCCAAGCAGATGTGGGGCTATCTATGATCCTGGCTAATGGGGCACTGCTAGGGCATGCTGGGGGGATGGCTGGCTGTGCTTACAGCTGCTAACAGGGAAGAGGAAGACGCAATGTCACATTAAAAGAAGCTAAAACACATTAAATACTCTTCCATGTAAGCAGCCAACTGTTTGTATGCACCTTCTCTGAAGCAGCCAGTAGAAGTTTGCTGG
Organism: Crocodylus porosus; assembly: GCF_001723895.1. NCBI lineage: Eukaryota > Metazoa > Chordata > Crocodylia > Crocodylidae > Crocodylus > Crocodylus porosus. Next base: position 5,430,366 of record NW_017728935.1, on the reverse strand, counting down.
ATAACCAACAGACCAGAGCAATGTGTCAGGCCTCTGGGAGTCACAGTAACCCAAGGAAAATCCGTTTCTTCCTTTTACTGATGAATAAAGAGGTCTGTGGTTTTAAGGCCATATAGCTGTGGCCTTCTGGGGGTGAAAAGCTCTTTCTGTTGGGAGTTTGGCACCCCCAAGCAGATGACTTGCTCCCACTGCATGTAGTCTATGGTGAGTTCACAAAGTGTTGCAAGGTCATGAAGAGGCCTGGCTGTGTTACAGAGACGTGTGTAAAGCCAGAGGTTGAGACCTTGCATATTTACAGCCCCACAGCAATTAGGAAAGACTGATGGAAAGTCCATATTTCCCTCCGCTGTGAGTCACTAACAAATTGGCCAGTAAGCAGGAGCAGCTGAAGTTTGCCGTCATTCTTTCTTCACCGTAGATGTGTCATAATAGCATTTCTTGCTCTGTCTGGGTAACTGATGTGTCCTTCAGTGAGTTTATTTAAATTTTATTTGGTTTGATAAAATAAGGTGTTAACCAATAGTCTAAACACATCCAGAGTTCTTACAAGGATGTTATTTTATTGGGCATGGGGGGTGAAGTGGTTTGAGCGAATGTGAATGGGGAAGGAGTGACAAATGAAGTCTGCAGTACGAAATCACTTCAAAACCCCTGGCCTGGGAATTGGTCCCGTACGATGAAGAATTTCAGGACTCCGAACAACCATCAGCGTCAATGCCCTGTTTCTTATGTTTATTACCATCCTCACCAGAGCAAGGAGATTTGAACATTTCAGGAATTTATTTCAGGATACCTCAGACATGGAGGAAACTTTCAAAGCTGGAGACCAAATTCAAATAGCTTTTTCAGAGATCTCACAAGTCATCTTGTGAAAGGAAAGCATAATACTTTAATCCACATCAAAGCAGGAGGAAATTCTGCAGTTTGTTAAACTGTTGATTGTGACAAGAAGTAGAGAAAAATGTTGCTTATCAGAAGCCATAATTTCTTTAGTCATCTGTACAAAAAGAGAGGGAAAGGGGGGAGAGAAGACATGTGTTCTCTCTCTCCCACACTAGTGTGTAAGGGCATGCACATCCTCTCACAGAAAGAAATGGGAAGGGAGGAGGTAGAAAGACAGTGCGCTGGTCAACTCTTGTCTTGCATTAGTTCTTCTGGGGGGCGCGCGCTCAGGTGCTCCAGTGATGGGCATCAGAGAGTAACCAACACGGGCAGCCTGTGGCCTGATCCCTTCTCTCTAATATGAGGAGTTGCACATGCTCTGGCAGAGCAGCGGCTGCACTCGTCTGGCACAGAGGAGTCTCCTGGAATGTGCTGCTCAGCAGTGAACCCTGTGCACTCATCTATTTACAGCGTACGCCTGAGAAGATGAGAGAAAAGAGTTGGCAAGAGCTTCTAGGGCAGGAAGGATTTTGGATCTGGGCAGCGCTGAAACGTCTTTGCAGAGTATTTATAATGCGGATAAAACGCATCAATAACATGGGGAGAAATGGGGCCTTGAGAAGATTCCTGACATGGGAATTCCAAGGGTGTCCGGTTCTCTGGCCTGCATTTCTCTAAGTTCAGTGGGAGTCACTACGCACGGGCTGGGAGTAAATGGGCAGACTGCACCTGCCTACGTCCAGGTCCCCACGGTGGGGTCCAAGACGAGAGGCGTCCCAGTTGTGAATACCGTGCAGGAGCTGGGCCGACAGAGCACTGCGCTGGGCTAAGGCTGCTGGCAACACGCAGCAGCCAGGAGGAGAAGGGAGAATTTCTGTAGCCTTCTGCTATTCAACCTGCTCATCAGTGTCTGGGAGACTGTTGGAAAGTGCCTGCGAGAAGGCTGAAAAGACTGGTGGAAAGGTGCAAGGCACATGAAATAAATATGTGTTTCAAAGTTGATGGCAAAGCCAGACTTCTGGGAACAAAGGATGGAGGCTAAAGCTACGGGGTGAAGACTGAGCAGGGCTCAGGGATCCAGACAGTGAGTGAACAGGAGCTCCCCATGTGATGCTGCGGCCAAAGCACTCATGCGATCCTTGGTGCACGGTCTGGGCAGCATCAAGGCTGAGCAGCAGCTCAGTGCTTTGCACTGCGGTGACACTGCTGAGCTCTGCGTGCAATTGCTGCGTCCACGATTCAAGAGGGCTCCGAACAGAGCCATCAGGCTGCCTCCGCATCTGACCTTCTGGCCCTGGCCTGTGGGCAGCCTTCTTGGGTACAGGCCGTCAGTACAGTTTCTGCTGCCTGTACTTGTATTATCCCCTGGACCTGCTCCCCCTGCAGGAAGAGATCTGACTGTCTGAGCTCCATCCTGCTGAAGGGGGGGAGCAGGGTGCCAGACACTCGCTTAGCAGCAGTGTTTTGTTGCTGGTGCAATTACACACGCGTTATAGTAGAGAACCCACTAGACAGTCGGACCTGAATCCTGCTGTTTCACGCACCCCATCCTACTCAAGTCAGAAGCACGCTGCCTTTGTTTACACCGCAGGATCAAGTAAGGGAGGGAAGAAACTGGCCTTCTGTAAGGATAAGTCCCCTGATACACCTCTACCAACTGCAGCCAGTCTGAATGGCAAAGAGGCCCTGAGCATGGAAAACCAACTGGAGAGGGCATGGGCATGGATAAGCTTATGGGTGTCAATGCTGGAGTGGAGGAGATGACCACAGAGGGCCCTGTCCTCGTTCCTTGCTCCCTTGGTGCCAGTCAGTGGAATCTACTGCAGTTTTGCTCCAGTTAGTTTTGCGATGGCACCAGGATTTTGCTCACAGCTCCCTCGCAGTAGCCTGCCTTGATTCCACGCACAGGACAGCAATGATCTGGCTGACCAGGAAAGCAACATTTCAGAAAGCCATGCCCACTTCATGCAATATTCAGCCCCAGTATTTTTGTTACATATGTGAGATGTGGATTTACTATTGCATGAAGTTTGTCACTCAAAGAACATTGTCGGGCACTGCCGTGCTTTAACCGTTGTACACAGCTCTTGTTCTTCCTCACAGACTTGTTTGCATTTGTTTTCCTGGAGCATTTATCTACTGAAAGCCTAACGGTTGTTTTTGTTTTTGCAAAGATGGCAATAAGGCATCCCTCAGAAAATCCCTAAAAACATGGTGCTTGGCTCAGTTTGCCTTGGAATTTGTCTCTTGCATGGGATAAATCATATCAAGTTGGTGATGAATACATGGGACTCTGCCCTTCCTGAAATGTCACAGCAACACTTCTAAATTGCACAACAGACACAGTGAAATCACACTCATTGTGGCAGCATCACAATGGGGGACTCCAGGTAACTTACTCCCATGTTTCATACTGAGAAACTAAAACAGCCCAAAAGGGACTGATTTGTCCACGGTAATGATGCCCATTTCTACCATTCTGTACACTCAAGTGTTGCCCTGTGTGCACTTGCACGCCAATTAGTGCCAGTGATTTCAACTGGAAGTAAACCTGAGCTAAGATGATAGCAAACGGGGCCTTGTCAGATACGCTCAGATCGGGGTTGACGTGTCTGTGTTTTGGGATTATGATTTCATGCCGAGCAATGCAAACAAGAATCCAGAAAGCATTATTTATAATTATGTCTTTAGGAAAAAATCCAGATTTGGCAATGCGCTTTCCTTCCTTTTACTTTTAAAATTCCCTGAATATTATCTGCTGTTTATGTGCAAAGGGGTACTTGGACAGTCTCTCTCACAGAGTCAGTGTTTCCAGCTGTTACTAATAGTTAAGAGTGATCATTTTCTATTGGTCTTATTGCTGAATTTATGTAAAATTGATTAGGAACTGAAAAAGAAATCTTTCAATATTTATTAAATAGTAAATATTCTATTACTAGCACCTTGGGACCCTACAGCCCTGCTGTGCTGCATGCTGTGAAAACACATAAAAAAGGCAATCCCTTCCCCAAAACAATGCGTGTTGAAAAGGCAAAACATGACAGACAATGCGGGGTAAAAAGGAAAGTGTTACCCCCATTTCATAGCAGAGGCACAGAGGTGCAGGCGGAGAAGGCAGTGGGCAAGCAAAAGAGCCAACGCTTGGCCTATCAAGCTGTCCCAATTTCAAAAAGCTACCAATACAGGATGCAGCTCCTGAGAGCAGGTGAGTCCTGCCCCAGCAGCAGCACATTTGTCCTTGGATGGGTCAGGGCTGCACGTGTCAGCCTCCCAAGCGTGCCACCCCCTCAACGGTGCAAGTTGCTCCAGACTTATGCTTTCTGCTCTGCATCGCTGTTCATGTGGCCACCGCCACAACGTCTTATCCCCGGTCACCAGATGAGTCTGTGACTGACCCAGGGACCAAGCCCCATTAAATGCTACAGGACGATGCTGCTTTTCAAAGACAATCTCTAACAGGGCCCCATTCTTACAGGGACTGTGCTGGTTTGGCACTGAGTCCATAAACTGCAAATGCAGCCCTCTTCTGTAAGTGTGAACACTGGGTGGAAACCCAAATGTAATTCAGACAAAAATTCCTCTCCTCTATTAGTGACCAGTTCTCCCACTTGGCGTCTGTGGGGTGTCGACTACAAAGGGTTTGCATATGAAAAACCCATGAACCCCATGCCTGTTTCCTAAACTGAGTACGGTGTCAGCTGAGAGCCTTGAAGAAGAAAATCTTACTACTGCAGTTAGCGTCTGATATTCAGAAACAGAAAGGAAGTCATCACAGAGCATTTGAGCCATTTTATATTAATAGCTTTGCATGCTACATTTGCTATCTTAGCAGTCTACCCTCTCCTCAGCATACAAGAGCAGATACCCAAGTGACAGCAATTAATTTGGCAAGAGGGCCTCTAGTCTCTGTCAGGTTGTTGTGACTTTTACAAGTAAACTGCTAGGTGCAAGGAGAGGCAGAGGGTTAACAAGGTAAATGCTTTACTTTAAAGTATGGACGTCCTATCTTTGTAAGGATGGATGGCATGCATGCAACATCATTCTCAGAGAGCCAGGGCCCCAGAAAGGCTCCTGTTCAAAATGAGAGATAATGCAGTACACATTAGGGTTACTAAAGTTACCACTGTCAGAAACAATTTAAGGAAGTTCAGTATATTCGTATGGGATAGGAAATATTTTGTGGTTACTTGGGAACCTCTTGCTCTTCTGCTGGTTCCAAAATTTTCTCGAGTGCATTGAAAAGTAACCGTACAAAGTGCAGGCAACAATCAGGCACCCTTTATGAAAGCTCATGCTCTATTCAAATGAATTATTCTGTTAATAACATAATCCAGAATACTTAAATCCCCTTCAATTTACTTCTCTGACTAAACATTGTGCATGAATATCTGCCTCACAGACGCTGAATGTTTCACATTAATAGTGTATCCAGATTCCTTAAGAGTTATGTGGGTATTTAAAATTAAACAGTTAATAAAATAACAACTTAAAGTATTCATGTACGACAAACGGGAATAAGTAACAAAACAAAGGAAGTTGGGGATTTTTGATTTTGCTAGAAGAGATTATTTTTAATACATTTTAATTTATTGTGATAAATCCAGTGTGCATTTGGATACACAGAAATGCACAAAGAAGAAATAAGGAATTCAGGGCAAAAAAACTGTACCCTGGACTCTTGGAAATACTTACGGAAATCACTGTGCACCAGTTCTGGGAAGAAGGGTAATCACGGCATGTCTGGGGATGAGGGCATTCCTCACCTTAGCAAGGGTTTAGTACCCGGCAGGCTAGCATTTTCAAAGGTAGCCTTTACTTCTTTACACATCTATCTCGGGATGCCTGGGATATGATTTTTAGAGTTATTCAACAGCCACGCTTCCTACTAACACCTGTTGGAGTTTTAGCTCCTCAGCACCTCTCAGCATCAGGGTTTAGATGTTCAAAACCTGATGTGTAAAAACGGAGGTACTCAAGTTGGAATCTACTTTGAAAAATGGAATAAAAAAGCCCCTTGCTGATGCTGGTGCGAAAGAGACCATGCAGGCAGGCTGGAGGGCTTTGAGCAGCAGCAGAAGAACCGGTGCGGCCCGCCTGCAGACAGAGATACCATTGTGCACCCGTTATTAGGCTTCTTCACAGCCATAGCAGCTCGAAGTCTCTGAAACTGGTAACTTAAGCCCCATCCCACTATTTTGCAAGGAGACGGTCTTACTGGTAAAAATATTTTTCAAACCTCTGTGAGGAGATGTGTTAGTATCTACCACACAACTTCCACACAACAAAAGCAGTAGGGGACAACGTTTCTGTAAAAATATGAGGAACCACGGGCCGGAACCCGAAAGGTGCTAAAGTCTGAATGCGACTAACATCCATTTAATGCAAAGTATGTGTTGGACCTGCATGGCACAGCAGTTCAAGTCATCGACACCCTTAGTATGATGCTCCAAGCACGGCGATGCCTGCACGAAGAGGCGTTTGACAGAATCCGAGTTGTGCTCTACCCGATACTGGATATGCCTTTGGGTCCAACAGCAGCCTGAGTGCGAACATATGTCACAGTCTGGCACATAACTGGTTCTCAAGATAAAAGGCTAATTTCCAAACAGAAAAAGATAAAGTGCTCCTTGAGCTGAAGATGCTAAAGCAGAGACAATCCAAGTAACATACCAAATGATCCAGTTCATAAATCCTCCTAAGATTTCTGATTAACCTTTTCTAACCTTGATTCCATATGATCCCATAGAGGACAAAACAGAGGAAATGAGTGCATGAGACCTGCCCCTGTTAAAATCAGGAAGGGCTCTGAGCCACCATTAGCTATGCAGCTACTTAGCCAGGGGGGAAAACCTGTGAATTAATGAGAATCGTCATTAGAAATACCATCAGAAAGCTACGAGACTGTTTAGGCTAGCAAAACCAAGATCAGCTGGCAGCCAGAAAAACAGATAAACTTAGAGTAATAGGAAGCCATCAAAAAAAAAAAATCCGTGTCTCACTGGAATTTGTATTCTGCAAATTTCCTCCCAGTGATTCAAGCCTGTCAGAAACAGTTTAATCTTCTATTAGTTTTCCAAGCAGTCACCACCTAGCAGGGAGCTAAATAAGCTTTTTATCAGACATTTTAATGCTGCAGCACCTCTCCCACAGCAATTCAAAATAAATGACTGGCCTCAAAGGAGAGAATTGAAATAATAGTATTTCCAGAAAGGGCTTGACATTTGACAAAGGTGTATGATGCTCGCATTTTAGACAACGGTTGGTAAGCTCCCAAAGCAAAGCCAAAAAAACCACCTCATTTGCTGCTGGATGATTTCCTCTCTTTATGCCAAACCTTTTCCCACTGAAATAGATAGGGGTTTTGCTATTTAATCAATGGGAGCAGGATCTGCTCTTTGATTAACATGTTGCTATAGTACACTAAGGGAAAGGAAAACATGGTTTCTGACCACAGATTAAAGACTGACCTTTTGAAAGGTCCCTTTCAGAGTACACTTAATACACTAACTTCATTTTTCCATTTTAGAAACTTCCAGGCCAATTCTCTAATCCTAGAATGACCCAAGAAATTGCAGTGCCACCTCAGTTAGTGGGTCATTGACCAGCAACAGTTGGGAGATACTACTGGGAAACTAGCCCGCTGACTGATTGCCAAGGGGAAGAGAGTACTGTCGGCAGATGCATCACTTACGATGTTTACAGGAGCCCATAACCAGAACAGAGCTTTCTTCCAGAGCAGGCCATTGAGAAATCTGGATAGTGCAATCATGTGATACTACTATTCTCAGTAATGGAGAACGTGATTTTGACTGGGTTTGCTTCGGCCTTCTGCCAACAGGAGCCACTCTGCCATAAAGTCTCAAAGAGTTTCTGTAAATGCAGAATCCTTGGAATAAGAAGAAAGGATCTTTGTTGGGAGGTAAATATTTCTCTCCTCTGTGCTGAGGAGAAGTCCAAGCTGTTTCATACACTGAACACTGGGATATGAGATTTATAGGGATGCTGCTGACAGTGAAGCCACGCTCACTCCAGCCTCTCAAACCATCTCGGGCCAAAGGTTTTGTTTGGGACTGAGCTGTTGCTCCCTTCGTTTGTCATTCAGACAGTGCCCTGGTCTCTACCTGCGAGCTTTAACTTTCTCGCCTAATAGCTTAATTTATCATGAGGTGGCTGGCAGTTTGGAGCAGTGACCTGTCTGTTCCCCTCCTGTTAGGGATGGGCTGTGGTGCAAACATCTTTCACCTGGATGGAGAAGATGGATGTCCTGTCTCCAGGTACAGCATCAGCTTGCACCTCACTCTCTCAAACATGTAGCGCCCAGCACGTGGCCTGAAGCCCACGGAGGCACTGCTTGCTGACTGCACTGGACCCTCACCCTGTAAGCAGAGGCTGAACACTGAACGCCGAGAGGCCATCTCACACTCATTTCATCTCGGGGGATTTAAAACACTTCACACATTACATTCAACATCTTTTCATCTCTCTTTATGTCTTCACTAAACATCACCACACATGGTAGCCTGTGCTCAACTGCGAGTTTCCCAAACACACAGGCACAGTCACAATCCCTATTTCTTACAAACTGTAATTCAGCAGACACTGACCCTGGTATGGCTGAGCAGGCACATTCATCCCAAACCCCTGGTTTCAGGTTCTTACAGCCTTAGAAAAATGGAGTGTTTGGGTGCAAAAGTCCATGCTTGATCTTACAGTAATCTTTCTAAATACCTCCTTTATTTTGATCCCATTTAGCCTCTTACACATTCTGCAACCTTGAAAAAAAGTGTTCTTAACTCAAAAAGTACTTCAGATATTTTTGAGCAGCTAAACTCACTCTGAGATGACCAGAGTCCTGTGGAAGCACAACCTTGTCTAAAATTATTCACCCTGTCAGCAGCTGCTCTTTCTGCCCTTCGCACCAGCGTAACCTTCACTTCCTCAGCATCGCTCTTGATCTTAAACCAGCCTAAGAGGGGGATGTCTCATGCACCAAGGGGACCTCCAAAGGGCCTGAAAGTCACAAGCCCCCACGTTCTGCAGTGGGGTGCTCACCACTTGAGGGCTACCACAGGCTTTGGGGGAACCTGTGTTTGGGAGCAGCAGGGAAAAGCCATCCCTGATAAACACTTTAGGGGGAAGGTGGGTGTCAGAGCACCGTAAGGGCTCTGCCACTTTAAGACCTGGGCCAGGCAGCAGGCAGGTGCGGCCCAGCCCTGATGAGCGGCCATCTTAAGTCCCGGGGCGGGAGGTAACTGCTTGCTGCTAGGCACCATGGAAGTAACATTGACTGGAGGTGCTGCTGCTCCAGGGTCAGCTTGGGGATAAGGGTGGGGAAGGAGGAGGCCCCAGTAGTCCTGGGCATGGCCTAAAGCTGCACCCTGCTGGGATTGGGAGAGCTGGTAGTCCTGCTTGTGGTGTGGCAAGGCCATTTAAATGCCAGGTTTGAGGACCAGTCAGGTGAAAGGTGGGTTGGGGTGCCTCAATCCTCCCCCCACCGGGTGGGTTATGGAGTAACATCAGAGAGAGAGTAGTAGGGCCAGAAATGTCCATAGGGGACATTAGTACACCGCTTTGGGGTCTTGCACCCCAATGGGCTTAGAAGGCCAGGTAAGCTTTGAGATGTGCCCCAGCCGGAAGGGATGGAAGGCCCCATAAGGTGAGCAGCCAAGGCCCTGGTGAGAGGGGGCAAGTTGTGGGCCAGGCATGCCGACAAGTGGCATCTGAGCCTGCGGGTGACCCCGGAGTAGAGGGCGGGACTTCTGAAGCCCTGTGACTGAGGGGCATGAGTTCAGGCCCTGTGGGCAGGGGCTTGGGTGGAGATGCTGCTAGCATGGGGACCCAGGGAAGCCCTTGGGTGCCTGAGGCCAATCGGAGGGCAGCAGAAGAGGAGCTGCAAGGAGGATGGGGGTGAGCCATCGGCCCCTTGATGGAGAGCAGCTGCGGAGACCAGGGGCAGAGAGAGCACAGCATTGAGTGAGCAGCCCAGAGCTTGTGCAGATGAGGGTAGCGAGAGATGCCGAAAAGGCTGTGCACTGGTTGCCTGGGGAGTGAACAGTAGCAAGCCTGAGGACCCTCCAGGTGAGGGCAGGGTGCATGTGGTCCCCAGAGGAGAAGGAGCAGTAGGAGTGAGGCCCAGGAAGGGTGGGGTGAAAGAGACTGGGTGAGAGCCGGTGGAGAGTGAGAGAGGTGGTATATGAGTGGCCCTTACCAGGGCAGAAAGAGAGGCTCAGTACGGCGACGAGTTGTGCCTGGCCTCAGGCCAGAGCTTGGCACAGCTGTGAGCAAAATCTGTAAGGCTTGGGATGTGTAGGGGTGCTTGGGGTGTGTGTTTTGGCCCTTGGACACAGAGGCCCTCCAAGGGCAGCATCCTGCCCAATTACCAAGTCAATTATTTCCCAACAAGGCATGCCCAAAGAGGGGTGGGTGGCCAGCAGAGTGCTGGTTGGGGAGGTCCCGCTTCTCAAGTGTGGCCTTCAGCTATGGCTTTAGGGCAGTGGAAGGCATCACGTGAGAGCATGCTGGGGGACCCATGCACTGTGGAAGTATCTCTGTGCAGTGTATCCTAATTTGCAATTGTAACTTGGCTATATTTGCAAATACCTTGTAATATAAACCATAGATTGTAACAGCAATATAAAATACTACTTGCCTTGAAACGGGCCATGCCATGATTGCTGTAGAAACTACACCATTGATATTTGCAGACTTTCAGCTGCATTTTTCTCTAGCTAGTGTAACTGCAGATGGTGTTGCTATTTAAATCAACCTCTAGTCCTCTCTGCAATATAACTGAAGTATCTGTCTAGGTTGTGAGAAGGAAAAAGGGTATTTATCTTTTAACAGATTATCTGTTTCTTAATTTTTCTTGTGGTTTCCTGTGTGGGTATTGTGGGGAAGAGTTGTTTAACATTCACTTCCCTCGCATGTTGTCATTCAGCAGTTTCTGCCCCTGTTCCATCCCTTCGGAATATTCTTCTCCTCCTGGTGGAGAGCTCTCCACCTCCCTGCCCCATGCACCTTTCTGGGAACTTCTTTCAAGTGTGAGGCAGGACTGGGGCAAAGTTATAGTGCTAATTTACACACCTTCCCTGCTATTGATAAACAGCAGCAAGGGATTTGCATGATAATTCCTTGCTACTGCTTATCTCTTTACTGGCTTGTAGCTCAGGGAGCAGGATGTGTTGCTTCATCTTCCCACTCTGACCGTGAGCTCTTTTGCCTGTTTGACTCTAAACCCAGCTTTGCGCACACGTGCACCCACACTTCTTCCAGTCTGTTGTGCAGTATTAGTTGACTCAACTGAACTCCACTGCCATTGCCGCCACCACCAGGCTGACATGTTACATATTTCTGTTGGGTCTTGCTGCAGCCCCTCAGTCAGAATCTTCTTGGCTCTTGGTTCAGCTACTTTTTTTTGCATTAAGACGTTTAAGCTTTTTCCACAGAGAGGAAACAAATGTGCACTAACACCTACTCCACTGACTGGGTCCTCAGCGTGAGGTAAACCTTCACTTCCTTGTCCACTAGTCTTTAAAGAAACCCAATGCAGTTTGCACCATGTCACTCTCAGTGACTCAGCAGCCACCTTTATTGCAGATTCTGGAAAGCCATCGGCCTTGCCCTGCTGCAGGGTCCTGGGACCAGACATGGCAGGGGTGGGATTCCCCTCGGCAGGGCTCCGGCAATGCAAAGGAGGTCATCTGCACTCGCTCTGCTCCCTGCGGCACGTTCCCTCCATGCAAGCAAGCACCCGGTGCTGGTGGGCGCTACGAGTGCTGAGCAAAGGCAGGAAGGGTCTCCGTCCTGACGGGAGGGGGTCTAATCGCTGACCCGCTGCCGCCCCTGCACGCAGCAGGTGCAGGCGCTGGTCCCACGGATGCCCGGGCGGGGGTGAAGCGGGGCGCGGCGGGAAGGGTCCCCAGCGCCGCGGCCCCTCGCG